>NW_007729115.1:49014-60901 GCF_000696425.1 Galeopterus variegatus
TTATTTCTCATGGTTAAAACACAATCTTTTTTTTTTTTTTTTTGGTAGCTAGTCGGTGCAGGGATTGGAACCCTTGGCCTTAGTGTTATAGCACTACATTCTAACCAACTCAGCTATCTAGCCAGCCCTAAAACACAATCTTATTAGTTCTGATGACATCAGGCTGAGGGCGTAAGGTCATGGTTGTGCACTGAGAAAGGCATAGCTCATGAGCTTTGGAGCCAGGTTGGTTTGGGGCCACCCACACTCCAGCACTGGTGACACTGGTGGCATCATTTGATCCTCTTGGGCTGGATTTTCTCATCTGGAAGGCAGAAATATTGGAATCTACCATGTAGGCTTTTAGAGGCAAATGACATAACAGATGTGAAAAATCACTTGGTATGCTTGAAAGAGAAGAGGAATTTATGATTGAGTTCAGTGCTCTGTGCTACATAGATATGTATGTGTGTGTATATATATACATTCCTAACTGTGTTTAGCTGCTCCGAACCTTGGCTTCTTTAGCAGTGAAATGGGTATAATAATGCAGGTTTTATTCTGTGGTTTTGAAGGTTAATAACATGCTGTTCTGCATAGTGCTTTATACAGGGCTGGTACTGGTAAACCTGCAATATACACAAGCTACCATCATCATCATCATCATCACCATATATATATATTTATTTACTGGTCATAAATCCTATACATATAAGTTCTTTTTGTTTTTTTTTTTTACTCTTCTCAAGGCCTCCCTGTCCCTGGGGTGGAACATGGATTGTAACATCAGACGGAGAAGAGTCCAAACCCCATAATTCCTAACTATGTTTAGCTGCTCTGAACCTCAGCTTCTTTGTCAGAGAAATGGGTATAATAATACAGGTTTCATGCTGTGGTTTTGAAGATTAATAACATGATCTACATAATGCTGTGTACAGGGCTGGTATTAGTAAGCCTGCAGTATACACAAGCTACCATCATCATTGTCACCTTTGTCATCATCGTCACCTCCATCATCACCGTCTTTGTGAAAGACTCTACTGTTCCAAATTTTTTATTAAATGAAATTTCTTTGATGACCTTGAAGGGCTGATATGTATTCATGCCTTCATTTATTCAACAAATATTTACAGAGTTCCTACTATGCTATGTGTCAGGCACGGCAATAAGCTCTATAAAGTTTTGAGTGAGGGAGTGTTTCTAGGAGATCATACTTCTAATGCAAGTAAAACAATCATACTGCTCTCGTAGTCTTTTGTCAAGTTTCAGATACTCTAAGTCAGCAATTAATTTTGAATCCTCTTGAATTTAGAAGGTGCATATGATTGCACCTAAGAAAAGGATTGGGTGCAGGTATCTTCCTTTATCTATCACTAAATTATTATGCTCTGCTTTTTCTTCTCCAAAGAGATTTGAGGTGGCATAAAATAGACTGATTGAAATAAAGAAGACAGAGCAAGAGGCATGAAATAGGAAAGTTGGTTGATCCAGATATACGAGGCAAGAATATCTATTGTAAATAATGCATAAAACATAGAACTGGGCTTCCCAGAAGTCAAGGGAAAAGGAAAAAAGGATGAGTTAAAGGTCATGTTGGACAATAAAGAAAAGTGAATCAACACATCAATAGTCCCTTTCTTTTTCCTTTGATGGTAAACTCAAAGAAGGGTTATGAGATAAAACTTTAAGGAATATTGAAATGAAAATTGGCCCCCAAATAGAACTAGTACCAAAGAGATAGGAGGGCTCTTCTTGTGGCTATCTCCTACAGCAAGAAATGACAGGCACTCATGCATTTAGATGATGAATTCAAGCATCAATGTTGAATTAGGAGGCTTTCTGGTGTTCTGTGTGATGTAGCAACAGCCTGAAGAGACTCCATGGAAATGCAATGTTGCAGTCTTTTGCGTTGCTCTCTTTTGAATATCATTGGTCTCAACTGGGCTTTTGGCAAGGGCTGGCAAGCAGAAAATTGTAGATCCAATTATATATCAGATATCTTAATGTTGCTGAAATAGGCAAAAACGTGGTAGAATAAAACAACTAAAAAATAAAAAATCCCCAAACACACACACGCCAGAACTACCAACCAACCTGTTGATTGAAGAAACTTTATCTTCCCCACTGTGTGACTTTAATGGTATTTGATAGCAACCAGAAAATTTATAGACTTTCTTACAGCCTATTGTTATGATAATCACCTTTATGGTTCATGTGTGTAACTATCATTATGATGGCTTTGTTCTGAAACTAAACGGCAACTCTTAAAAACATCAAGTGGAAGCTGTAGGCACATGGTCTTCCAGAAATGGTAACAACTTGTACCTGGAGATCAGGGAATTGAAGAGTTACAAGTCTATATGAAGACTCGTATGTGATCCTACAGTTTGGAGTTTACAGATGCCAGTAGAACTTTCACGAACTTGCCGTTCACCAGTAACAATTGCTTTAGTTTGGAAAACTTGGCAAATATTTTAAAAGATGGGGTAAATGGTAGCTGGGAACCCTCTACTTGATCAACAGTGGGTTTCTGGGAAAAGTTTTCAATTAACAATAATCATGCCTCAGATAAACCTCATTAGCTATGATACTGCCACTGTGCAAAGATAAATATCCATTCAACAAGCATTATTGAGCATCTGGCATCCACTCTGTGCCAGATCAGGATAGGGAGTGGTTGTGGTGATGGATGCAAAAGTTAATAAATCCGTCTAGAGGGAGATGCAGGGAGGTGAATGAGTACAGTGCAGGTTGTAGTGAGTAGTTGTGGAATCAAGAGGCAAAAGCTCCAACGGGCTGGCTTGCTTAGCTCAGTTAGTTGGAGCACGGTGCTGATAACACCAAGGTCCAGGGTTCCATCCTTGTACCACCAGCCACAAAAAAAAAAAAAAAAAAAAAAAAAAAAAAAAAAAAAAAAAAAAAAAAAAAAAAAAAAAAAAAAAAAAAAGAGGGAGAAGCTCTGTATACCTGTGTGAACTGAAGAAGACATCTCAATGGAGGGAACTCTAAGTCTTGAAAAAAGAGTAAGTGTCCAAAAAGGGAAGACAGGAAAGAAATTGCAAGCCAAAGGAACAGCATGCTCCAAAGTGCTGCAATATTGCAATATGAAAGAGTGTGATGCAAACAGGGAACAATGAAGAGCCCATGTGGTGTGAGTAAAGGGACCAGGGATGTTGGGAGACAAGACTAGAGACTGATTAATGCTTAAAATGTTTGTGTTTGTGTGGGAGCTGTTGCTGCAATTCCATAGAGAAGGTGGTACAGGTAGGAAGTCGGTGATGTCTCCATTTATACCAGAGCCCCTCTTCCTAGGAATGGCACTATCCTCTTATATTCAGACTCTGTTCCAATGTCTATTCTTGGCTGTTGATCAGAGGACTTAAGTTCCTTGTACCCAGGAAGGTTTAACATCCTTGAAAGTCAGATGAGGGGTTTGGACATTGTCCTTCTGGAAGCTTTTGGAGACCATTTTAGGAGTGTCATGATTGTAGCTGTGTTTTAGAGTAGCCAGTTATGGCACAGAGTGGATGAAGAGTAACCAAAGACAGGGAGGCCATTCAGGAGAACGTTCTAGGGTGTGGGAAGGTGATGGAGGCAGGACTGGGACAGTGGTAGAGAGGAAAGAGTGAATTGAAAGAAGCTTCTGGTTGGTTATGGAAGATGGTGGAAGAGATGGATGTGAAGACGACACGGTCATTTCTGGCTTGAACAAAGAGGAGGTTGGTGGTCCAATTCTTGAGAGCTGGCATGTGAAGAGCAAATGTTTGGGGAGCGTGATAAACTTATTTTTGAACATGTTCAGTTTGTGGTGCTCTTAGGACTTATTCAAGTGGTGGTTGGATATAACGGTGTGGAGCTGAAAAGAGAAATGCAGGCTGAAGACAAAGATCTGGGAATTATTAGTAAAAGGATGGATGTGGGACGACATGAGATCTCAGGGCAGCAATGCTGAGTAGCAGACAAGGGCTTAGGACAAAGTCCTGGGGAACATGGACACTTACTGCTGGCAAAGGAGACCCTTGAAAGGACAAGCAGAGATTGACCATGTCAGCTACAGAATAGAATTTGGTGGTTTTTGGTTTAAGCCCAGAAAGGAAAAATTAAATTGCAAGGCTATTCTCAGTATATTTCTCTGTATCTGATGGCAGACAGATATTCAGTGTTAATCCTTTGGTAGTGAAATAACCTGATCATAATAGCTAACATTTTTAGTATTCATCACATGCCAGACACTGTTCCAAATGTTTTACATGTAGCATGTCTTTTAATTGGGGTAAGTTAATGCTCTGAATATCATCCCCATTTTACAGATGAAGAAACTGAGACACAGAGAAGTTCAGTACTATGGTCAAGGTCAACAGAGTAAATGGCAGAGCAAGAATTTGAAAGCAGTGATCTGCTTTCTGACTACTGCTCTACTTTACTTCTTGCTTCAGGTACCAGCTCGCAGGGCTAATGAACAGTGAAATGCTATTAGTAATTCTCTTTCATGCAGTGATCGAGAGAGCAGCCTCTTGAGTCAGATGGCCAGGTGTGAATGGCAGCTCTGCCACTTACTGTGTGATGTCAGTTAAGGGCCTGAAACTCTCTCTGCCTCAGTTTCTTTAACTGTAAATTGGAGATAATAGCAGTGATTACTTGAGTGATATGTGGAGGGATAAGTGAATTAGTACGTGTAAAGTGCTTACTGGAGTGTTCACATGTAGTAAGAAATCAATACTGATTAGTTACTATTTTTATCGTGTGGCCATAAGAGCTACACCTGGAGGGATACAGAGGGTAAACAGAGGACCTGGTTTCCAAATTAATCTCCACAGGCTTGAGATCTGAACTTATTTCCCTCCTCTAGATCCTCCTGCCTTAGCAAACTGGGGCTAATACCTTGGAGCACCTTTTCTTACCTGGACTGACCTGGAATCACCTGAGGCTTTGGTCACCCCATCCCTGAGATATTTATGTACTTGTTTTGGGCCTGGCTTTAGAAATGCGGGTTTCTATAAACTCTCCAGGTGATTCTATTGTGCAGCCAAAGTAGAGAACCTCCTTACAAGGATCTTGTGGAGGTCATAATGAAAACGATGAAAACAATGTGAAAGGGCTTTGTCAAGGCTAAAGTACTTTTGAAATCTTTGAATTGTTTTCCTGTGCTAGCTCTGAATTCTCTCTCCCATTAACTTTAAAAGAAAAGTAAGCCTTGTACTTAAAAAGAACTTCCTTTCGGTGCAGGCTGTCACAGAAAGCAGACTCTTGCTGATGCTTCCTTCATCTTTGGCTCTCAAGAAAATCCAGCCCTACCCTAATAACTCACCATGGGGGCTTTTCCAGGGCTAAGCAGTACCGTTCTTGTTGTCAGGGAGCTCTCTCCAGTCCTCTGGAAGCTCTGGAAGGCACAGATTTGAAAAGCCACTGAGCACCCTCTGCATGGGGAGGACTGTGGGGTGGGGGTGGTAGGGTGGGCAGTGTGGAGCCTGAGCCTCCAAGGAGCAGTGCAGTCTGGGGCACAGCTGTCAGAACACTTTAGGACTGAGGAAAGTCTGTTGTAGGAGGAGTGTGCTGAGGGAGCCCAGGAGACAGTGGGCTGGTTGAGGACACAGTGAGCTGTGTGCGTGGAAATTGCACTTTGAAGCTCTGACACTGAGAGAAGTTTCCTCCTTGTTTTAGCAGCAGCTCATGCATGCCTCTCTCTTCCCCTTCTATTTTTTCATTGTTGTCTCGTCACAGGAATCACACATGGAGATGTTTTAATTAGCTCTCATAAGCCTAAAAGTTCTACAACTTGACCTAATTCCACTGGGCTTTGGTCAGATCCTGTCAGTCAGTCACAGACATTCATGGTCGGCACCATCCTTAGAGATTCACCTGGAACAGCAGATTGGAATTTACTCAGGGCTTTGTGCTAATAGTTACTTGTCCACAAGCAGACCTTGCCTTTGCTAGTGAGATTCCTAATGTTCCTTCAAAACCAAGCTCCACCATCCCAATCTCATCAGCTAGATTCTTGACCTTTCTCACCACCTTGGGATTGGGTCCCCAAGTCCCTTTGGATCAATGGAAATCATCCCATCCATCCAACTACCCATTCATGAAGCCATCCATCCATCCAATTCCCCATCCATCTACCTACTGCCATTCACCCATCCTTAATTCACATATCCATCCATCCATTCATCCACCTATTCATTCATCCATCGATCTACTCACCCATCCAACTACCCATCTACTCACTCCTCAACCACATCCAAGTTCCTAGTCCCCCGAAAGTTTGATATTTCTACTGTTACCTCATGGACATAGAATATACTCACTACATGCAAGCTATTTTACTATTATTATTACTTAATCAATTGACTCATTAATTTCAAAAAGTTTGGGGTTTTCTCTGCACCTGGTATTGTGCTAGTTACTACTGAAGATACAGCAACTAGCCTGAGTTGAATCTTGAAGATTGAGCATTCTCCAGGTGAAGAAAGTAGAGGAGTGGGGAAGAGCCTTCCAGGCACGGGGCACAGGCAATGAAAAGACGTGGAGGTAAGAAAGGAAGTGCAACTTAATGGTAGGTCGCTCCTAATGTCAGGGTAGCGGACTGGAAGCCACAGACTCTAGTCCTATCAAGACTGGAGAGATGAGCAAGGACCGGGTGATTCAGGGTTTTGGGTGTCACACTTAGAAGGCCAGAGCTGTTGATCAGATTTCAGCTTTACAGTTGCATCTGAAACTGACTTGACTATTTTATCTAAAACCAGAAGTGATTGACCTCTCCAGAGTTCAGTCTGGAAGATCTGATGGAGGATTTCAGAGCCACATCTCATAGACTGGGCCTGAGAGCCTAGGCTGCCGACTGTGGGGCCAGTGCTCTCTGCCTACCACCCTCCGTTGCCACCCTTTCTTCTGACTCATTCTCCTGCTCCTGGTATCTAATCTTCTTCATCCCGTCAGTTTCTAATATAGGTCTGTAAACCCAGTCAGAGCTCAATAAATGTTTGGTGAATGAATCACTGATTCCTGTTGAAGGTGTGTGTGTGTGTGTGTGTGTGTGTGTGTGTGAGTGTGTGTGTGAGTGAGTGTGTGTGTGTGAGTGTGTATGTGTGTGTGAGTGTGTGCGCGCGCGCGTGTGAGTGTGTGTGTGCGCGTGTGCGCGCGTGTGTGTGCACGTGTGTGTGTGCGCGCATGCAAGTCCTCTTGAATTTCTTTCACCGTTGCAGGACTCCTTAGTAGAAAGGCACTGGATGAGCAACTAAGAAATCAGACAGCAGACTCTGTCTGACTCTCTCTAACTGACCAGCTGAGCCTCTTGGCCAAGTCTCTACATACTCTTTGGGCCTCTGCTGCCACATCTGTGGGACAAGTTGGTGGCCTCTGACCTGCCTGATGGCTTAGGGGGTAGTTGTGAGCTGTGAATAAGCCCATGCTGTGAAAGAGCTGTGCTAACTGTAGAGTGCTGTACATTCACAGGGCAGTGCTCGTGCTCCTCCCCTAGTTTAGGTGATGCTCATGTTGAACTTGGATGATAGAAAAATCTCTTTCATGCCTAGTCTATCAGTCATGGTCCCAACAGAACACGGAGTATACATTTGGGGGGGTAGTTAATAAAGCAACTTTTACAAAGAGTGGGTGGGATTTGGGGAAACCAAAAAGCACTGTAGCAGTACTTTGGAACTAGTAACGATGGGCACTTTGCCCACTCCCTCAGGCTTAAAGGGACAAGGGGAGGGAGAGAGAGGGAGAGCAGGGGATCAGAACACCAACCTCTCTCTTCTTTCCTGCCAGGGCCTCCCATAGGCTGAGCCCAACCAGAAGCCAGGGTCAAGGTTATCACTGAGGTAGTCCATGAAGTTCAGCTGCCCAGGACACAGAGCAAAGTGAGGAAATGTGCAGAGTGGATCTGAGGGTTGGAGGGAGGTGTCGGGCTCCCCAGCCCTATCCACACTTGTCCCTCCTGTCCAGAGATGTTCTCGTTGCTATAAATGCCCTTGCAGCCTCCTCTCCCTTTATCCGACTCATGCCTGTTTGTCATCCAGCCCTTCATTCAGGTCTGCCTCCTCCAATAAGCCTTCCTGGAGCTCCTTGCTGGCACAATACTTGCCATACTGTGGGAATTATTTGTTCTCTGGGAACAGGAACTCCATCTACTTTCTCTCTCTACTTACCACCTCTCACAAGACCTGTGTGGAGCAGACCCTAGGTATTGTTTGTTGCCCTGAGCTGAGCTCTGTGATCTCGAAGCACAGTGCTTCAAGGTTTTTCCTCTCCTACAAAACTTTTGGTAGCTCCCCATTTTCTACAAGTCATAAATATTCCAAACCCCTTTCTTTGCCATCTGAGGAGCTCCCCCACCTGCCCTTACCCTCACTTGTCTGATCCCCAGTGCCCACGCCAGCCAGTCTGCAGAGTCTAAACATTCCTGTCTTCCCTTGCCACACCTTGGATTGCTTTGTGATTCATTATATTTGGTTTGTTTCTGAAAATTAGTATTTTTCAGTGGTCATATGTGATGTAGGATTACTTAGACAACTCTACAAGGTGACTAGAATGCATAACACAGCAATACTTACACACACATTCTCCTTCTCCCCATCTGAACACACTTATCTCTTCCATTACCAAGATAATGGGCTGCCCTCTCAAGCTCTGGGCTGATAATAGGCTCCTCAGTCCCTGCCCGAGCAGCTGCCTTGCGTGGGCTACCAGACAGGCAGGAGAGGGCTGTGGACTCGTAGGTTCTCTCTTTCACTGGCTGTGACCTTGAGTGGGAATCTTTGTTTCCTACTTTTTAAAGAAGAGAGTCATACTACTGTCTTTCTGGGCAATCCTAGAGATCCTGTGAGAACTTGAATGTAGGCACTTTCAGTGGAAAAGCCTGAGGAAATGTCAGTAGGTAGGATTTTTTGCTGCCCCCAAGGCAGCCTTTGCATTACCCTTAGCCTTCCTGCAGGCAGTAGATTCCATTCCATTTGGCCTCTGTGGATGGGTGGCAGCTGTGTGTGTGTGTGTGTGTGTGTGTGTGTGTGTGTGTGTGCACGTGTGCATGCTGTATCTGGAAATCACAGCTATTTTCATATCAAATGACAGCAGTTGCAGATTTCTCAGATATTGCTTATGCTCATTTCTACTTCTAGAAATTAGACTCGCCGTCAGACCTTGTTCTCTGGTGCGTTCCTAAAGAAGCTTACACTTTTATATCACAATTTTGTTTTTGAATATTTTGATAATTGGATTTTTATAAAATTGCTTTCCTTTGTCATCTTATATATTTTATCATATGCAGGTAAACACATTATTTTGAAAAAAGGCCCATAGTGTACACACACATATACACCCAAATCCCTTGAGAATCCAGCCTTGAATTCAGGGAAATAGCCTTGGGGGAAAATTGCTAGAATCCAAGCTGCTAATTACTGTTATCTACAGATGCTCCAGGAAAGTAGGAAAATGTTTGGAAATACAAAGAAGGGGGATAAAAATACACACACACAGACTCATATGTACATATAAATACAAATTCAGAGAGTCAGGGAGAAGAGGAGGAAGAGCTTTTGGACTTAAATCCCAGCTCTGCCATCAATTTGCCCTAAGATTTTGGAGAAATTCTTTTGGGCCTTACTTTCCTCCTTTGAGTCTTACACTATCACTACTGTGATGCTGATAACAGCACCTACCTTGGGGGGCATAATGGTGATGAGAAAGAAATCCATATCGAGGTGCCTTCCTCTGGGCCTGACACACAGCAGGCACAAGCCAGGGCCAGCTCATGCAAAAAGGCGAGAGGGAGCAGGAGGGTGAGCTCTGTGCCCTCTGGGAAGTTGGAGTCAGAGGGGTGCTGAGCGCCTTGGAAAGTGAGCCTTCGGCTGCCCCCATGCAGGGCAGCCTAGGGATGGTCCCCAAGAGCCTGAGAGGGTGCTGACCACGAGGAGTCTGGAATGCATGGGGCTGGCAATCAGGGTCTGAAGAACTGAGGAAAATCTTGCTCACTTGGGTGCCAAGCCCTGGGCTCTTCAAAGGGCCCTGGCGCCCTGAGGTGGTCAGACTTCGTGGGGCATGAGGTTAGAACCAGTCTGCCTCTTCCCCATGTAAGGGAAAATAGACCGTTAATGGGGCTGCAGTGGTCGGGCCTGGAATTCCAAGGTCGTGTGGGCTCCTTGTCCTCAACTCACCTGGGCCTGCCAGTGGCTGAGACACTGGAGCTCCCCATGTAGCAAGCTCAGGCCGGGTGCTCCCAATGGGTGGGCACAGACGGCTGGGTCATGCAGCAGCGGCTGGTCACATTGCAACCAGGCTGGCTTTGCTGGGGTGGACAAGACAAGAGGTAGTTCTAGGGTGCATGGTTTTTAAGGAGGCCCTCTCCCTCAGGAGGCCAATCCTGTACTTGCACAACTTTGAGAGTGCAGACCTCCTTAAACTTTGCACCCAGTGCATCTCTTACTTTCCCTTTCCCCTCCCTACACTTCTCAAGGAGTGGGAGATTTGCCCCACAAGCCAGCTGTTCCCAGGTTTGTCATCAGGCCAAAACCACCTGAAAAGCTTATTAAAATGCAGAATTCCGGGGCCGGCCCGGTGGCGCACTGCTACAGTGCGCCGCTTGGGAAGTGCGGTGGCGCTCCCGCCCAGGGTTCGGATCCCACATACAGACCGGCCGCTCACTGGCTGAGCGAGGTGCGGGAGCAACGCCGAGGGTTGCGATCCTGTGGCCGGTCCTGGTCTGGTACGGGCGCGACACTGAGGGTTGCGATCTGTTGCCGGTCACGAAAAAAGACAAAAAGGAAAAAAAAAATGCAGAATTCCTCCTGACTCAGAATCTGTAGGTAAGCCTTGGGATCTGTAAGTATCAGTATGCCTTCAGGTCACTCTCTTGGGGCCACCTCCAGGCAGACACAGAGATGGCCCTTGGGGCTTATCTAAATCCTACAGATCTTTGTAGTTTACAAAGCACTTTTCACAATATCTACTTGATATAGGACCTTTTTCAAAGAGGAAAGTCACATCAGTGATCATGTGGCAGAGCCAGAAGTAGCACTCATTCATTCATTTAGTCAGTCATTTCCTTTAGCTAACATGGATTAAACATCTAAAGAGGCACCCACAAGAAAATTGCTACCTAGTAGACACACACATGTACACACACAGACTACTTAAAATATGAAGGCTGTGGAGTCAGAGGAAGGAGAGGTGGGAAGTGTATTGGGAGTAGGAATCGAAGAAGGCTTCCTGGAGGAGGGCTTGGGCTGGGTTTTGAAGGCTGAGTGTGATTTCACCATTTATGGAAAGGCATTCTTGCAGAGGGAACTGTAAGTACAAAGTTGCACTTTGTTGGGCTTGGGAAAGCCTAGTGTATTCAGGGAATGTCGACTATGTGAGGATTAATTGAGAAGAGGCTGGATAGATGGGCTGGGGCCAGATTGCTGAATTCAGATGGTTTCCTTCAGACGATGCGGAGCTGCTGGAAGTGTTTGAGCAGAAAGATGACATCAACCGTGTGGTTTAGCCCTGTGCTTGTCAAATCTAGTGTGCAGGGGACTCCCCTGGATATCTTGTTAAAATGTGGATTCTGATTCCATGTCTGGGGTGGGGACTGGCATTCAGCATTTCTAACAAGCTCCTGGGGCTTTGCTAAACCTACTGGTCCCGGGGATCATACTCGAAGTAGAAAGATTTTAAGTGGCTATACTTAAAATACATAAAATAGGCTAATGAGGGGAGAGAATGGAGGCAGGAAAAACATCAAACAAGGTACTGGGGAGGGAGGTATTGGGTCCTTAAGAGGACTTACTTTCAGGGTGACTGTGAGCTCCAGGGACAATCTGGTCCCTTTCTCCCAGCATTAGGCACATAGTAGGTGCTCAGTAAATACCCGTTAAATGTAAATAAATGACAACATTTAAAAAAAAAAAGAAAAAAAGAAGACTGTTGCTTC
>NW_007729115.1:61705-78520 GCF_000696425.1 Galeopterus variegatus
TTTTTTTTAGTCTGAATATTTTGCTTGTATGCAAAGGTTTTGAAATATTGAATAGTGCTATAGCAACATGAGGTGAAATTAATACAGAGTGAAAATACTGAAAACCCGAGGGGCAGTGATAAATCTTGCAGTCACCACCTTGCCACACTTATCCTTACATGTCAGTGTTTCCTGGGGGTTTATTTTCCAGTCTTCATCCTTATGCAGACTTATTATTATTATTATTATTTTATGCAATGGCAATTACATTCAATTCTGTTTTCTGCTTAGCATTGCACCATAACTATTTTTCCATGCTGTTACACAGGCCTCATAATCAAGTTCATGGGCTGTGTAATTCACTGGCTAGATTTATCATAGTTTATTTAAACTTTGCTATTGGCCATTTCAGTCACATGATGCTATTAAAAATGGAATGAGTAACACTGTTAGTGGGAGTGTGAAATGGTACAACCCTTTTGGGAAAACAATTTGGCAATATGTATCACAGGCCTGAAAAATGTTCATTGCCTTAGAACCAGTCATTCCACTTCTGAGAATCTCTCATAAGGAAATAATCCAAAGTACAGACTGGGATTCATGCACCTACATCAAAACTTTATGTATAATAGAGAAAAACTCGCAACAGCTTAAGTGTTTGAACATAGGGGAAGCGTTATGTAAATGATTACATACTGCTTATTGGAATATTATGCAGCCATTAAAATGTTGATGAAAATTTTATAAAAGGAAAATGCTTACGTTATGATTGAAATAAGCAAAATATAAGGTTGTATTTATACTATGATCCCAGCAGTGTAAAAATAAGCTATTAAGTATGCATAGAAAAAGGTTGCAGGGGAACACACCGATATGTTAACAGTGGGTACTGAGAATAGGAAGGAGTGACTTTATTTTTCTTTGAACTTTTCAAGTCTTTTTTTCCAAACCTTTATTTTGTTCTGATAGAAAATTAACACATTCATTGAATAAAAACTACAAGCATCAAAGAAATGTAATGTAGACAGTTGACCCTTGTTCATTGCCCTATTTGTATTTATTTAACACATACGTTTCTAAAACCAACTTAGTGCAAGAATGTCAGATGAAACTATTTTTGAAGCAGTTGTACACATTCCTCTTTGTCTTGTAGAATTTTTTTTACTTTTTTTAAAAAAGTGTCTTAAGACAACTTAAATTCTACATAATGCAATTTTTTGTCAGTCACCATATGGTATCTGAATTTTTCTTTACAAGAAAGAAGAGGAAGATGAGGTTAGCTACCAGGAAAATTTAGCCGTGTTTATGCTCATTATCGACTAGGCGTTACTATCAAGTCCTGAATCTCTTGGACGTGCAGTAAAATCAGGTTGTTAACCAAGGCCTTGTTATTCTACATAATTCATATTGATTCCAAATTATTTTTTATGAGAAAGTTAAAATAGAAAACCTCTCTATTTTTACATTTTCCAAATGTTCTATCTGACCAAATATTTATTTTATAATAATTAGAACAATCTTTAAAACACACAGACACAGGCTGGCCTGTTAGCTCAGTTGGTTAGAGCACGGTGTTATAACACCAAAGTCACAGGCTCGAATCCCTGCATTGACCAAAAAATACCAAAAAACCAAAAAACAGCACACACACAGACATGTAACGAGTTCTTCAAGACAGGGAGGATTTAATAAATTATGTTACATCCATTCAACAGAATAGTGTACAGTTGTTAAAGATAATGATACAACTCCATATTAATTGACATTGATAACGTGTTTGCAATATGTTAACCAAGTGATAAAAAGCAAACTATAAAACATATGCAATATGGTCCTAGTTTGTAAATATGGCCAGTATAACATACAAATAATACTTGTATAACATTCTAGAAAGAGATTCCTCAAAATACAATAGTTGTTGGGCTGGCGGTTAGCTCAGTTGGTTAGTGCAAGTTGTTGATAACACCAAGGTCAGGGTTTGATCGTTGTACCCGCAAGCTGCCAAAACAAAAACAGTAGTTATCTCTAGGGGATAGGAATATAGGTCATTTTCATTTTATTTTTATTTGTTTGGATTTTTAAAACTTGCTAATTGAACATTCAGTATTTATGTACTTTAGGAAATAAATTTTAAAATTCCTTCAACTTCATTAAGGAAAAAAGCAGGAGAAGCAAGACAGGATTTTGCATGAGAGATGAGCTGTTGAAAAAAATTTAACCCAATCTATTTTCACTACATGATTTCCATTAAGGCCCTCAGGGCTTAGCTACTTGCTTCTGCCAAAACTAAGCTACCTGCTTTTTTCTCCCATCTTCCCCCTTTCTCACCCTATTTGTGCTACTCTGAATCTCATTATCAAGGCCTCGATGGAGCATCACTTTCTCCAGGAAGCCTTCTTGGACCTCCCTCCCTCCACTAAGGTGCAAATAATATCTTCTATGGAATTTTTACAGTGCTAGACTGATTCTTTAAGTCTCTTATCACTGTTTCATACATTAGGAACATATAAGATACTAAGACATATTATTTAAGATATGAAGATAGACACTAGAGTTCCTTCAGCACCATCGACACTAGAGTTCCTTCAGAACTTGGTTGTATGAGCTCTCCATTTCTGCCTCTCCCACACCACATGGGGCTTGATGAGTAGTAGCGGGTGCACAATCAAACTTTGCTAAAGAACTGAAGCATCGACACAGGATCCTACACTAGAGTTCCTTCAGAACTTGGTTGTATGAGCTCTCCATTTCTGCCTCTCCCACACCACATGGGGCTTGAGTAGTAGCGGGTGCACAATCAAACTTTGCTAAAGAACTGAAGCATCGACACAGGATCCTTTCTTCTCCAGGAGAAAGAGTTTCACAGAGATGATATTCACAAATAAACATGCACTAGTGAAAAAAGTCACCACCATTGAAGAACCAGGGATTGCAAAAGGCGCCAATTTCTCTCAGTCTTTTCAATATCCCCTTGAAGGAGATGTTATTAGCCCTTAATTTACAGGTGAGGAAACTGAGGCTGAAATTTGCACAGCCAGTGAAACGGGCAGATGGGCTTTAAATCTATGTCTGTCTGATTCCACAACCCTTGTCCTTTACACGAGGCAGGAGAGGTGACTCAGGAAATAGGGTCATAGGTCTCCCTTTTCTGAGGCAAGTGTCCTTTTATGTCAGGTAGCTAATGAAGATGCCTGTTTCATTTATTATTGTCTGGCTATCTTCTGTGCTGGATTCCACATGTAGGTCAACTGGAGAGGGCACGGCATTTTCTTTCCTTTTTTTTTTTTTTAATAACAGGATGTTGGCACCTATCTGCCCAATTAGGGATTTAATTTCTCTTCCTTAGTCCACATGCTAATGCCTGTGTCTGACCAACGTAACCCCTCCCCTGAACAATATTAAACAGATCAGGATGATTTCCTGCTAACGAACACTGAGAAATGATCATCCTTTCCTTCTCTTGTCTTTCCTGAGCACATCTGCTGAATGTTACCAGGCAGAGACACTGCGAATTCAAAAGATACAAGAGGAGCAAGCCCAGAGAGAACGTTGCATGGGAAGAACTATCAAAACAGCTTAACTCAGAACTCATTTACTTAAAAACATTTACAGTTGATTTTCATTATTTGCGGCAATTACGTTCTATAAAGTTGCCGTGAACACTGAATTAGTGGGTGTCAAATCTTTGCTCCCAGGGGAAATACAGGTTTAGGTCCTTTTGAGTCTCTGGTCACAACATTTTCATCTACCAATCAACGCATAACCATGTTGTATGTGTGTTTCTGTTTAAAGACACCTTGTTTAATATATTTTGTTGATTCATTAACATTGAATTTACGGCCAATTGCACTATACCTCATGCCTGAATGGAGCGTATCTAACACACATATTTTCTCCATAAGGCACATCATAAACTTCTTGCTCGTAGGAGCAATAGACAGCACTTCAGCACTATGCTTGGGGCCATTTTAAGCAGTGAAATCACCAACAAATGACACAAACATGCAAAAAACGTGGCACTACATAGGCTCTGAAAAGGACACTTGTTTGTAGTTTAAGAGATGAATCAAGAAGACAGAGCATCATCTCATTCATCCTTGGCTGGGAACGTGTGTGGGTGACAAATTTTTCCCTACTCTTTGAATATCTGTGATTGACCATGAAAGAACCGTAAGTATTGATTTGGGGTTACAAATAAATTTTAGTGAGTTGGTGAATTTGTAAATACAGAATCCTTGAATAATGATGATTGACTGTACTTCCATCAATGACAACTTTTGAATTAGACAGCTGTTAACTTTTTGATATTTGCAAGGCTGGTCTAAGATAAACTTTCAACTCTAAGAAGATAATGTTCCCTTCAGTTTCCTAGGCATGGACTGAGATCCCAAGTCTGGGTAACTAAGAGAAGGGGAACAGGAGATTTCTTCCTTTTACTAGCCTCTTCCTATTCCCTCTTTCCCAAATTCTTCTGAGAGAAATCATATTAAGGTTAAAGACAAGGAAAACAATAGTGTGTGTAAAGCTTCTGGCCACCCAAGACATTAAAAAATGAGCTATAAATCAAGGGAACACAATGTCTGCACACTCTGTAGCTTCCCAGAAAATCTAGGCCAGACAACCACAGGGGGTTGTTGGGGGAATGGGGGTTGGAGGATAATTTCTCACACTCCGTCAGTGCATTAGTCCGTTTTTATGTTGCTATAACAGAATACCTAAGACCTGGTAATTTATAAAGAAAGAGGTTTATTTGGCTCACAATTCTGGGACTGCTGCATCTGGTGCGGGCCTCAGGCTTGCTTTTACTTATGGTGGAAAGTGGCAGGCAGCTGGTGGGTGCAAGATCACATGGCCAGAGGAAGCAAGGTGGGGGTAGGTGCCAGAGTCCTTTGAACAACCAGTTCTCGTGGGAACTAATAGAGCGAGAACTCACTCTGAGAACTCACTTGCTACCCCGCCCCCCCCAGGGCATTAATCTATTCATGGGGGATCCTTCCCCATGACCCAAGCACCTCCCAACACTGCCATATTGGGGATCAGATTTTGACATGAGCTTTGTGGGGGACAACATATCCAAACTCTGTCACCCAGTGCTAACAGTCTCTGCAATAGGCTCCTATTTCTTTTCTTTTCTTAACTTCTCAATATACATTATAGTCGATTTTCATGGCCCTTTACCCGTTCTTCTTACCCACTCCCTCTCTCCCCTCCCCCCTATGTCATATCTGTTCACTTGTCTTAAAAAGATCAAGGAATTGTTGTGATTATTGTGTCTTCTTCCCTCCCCTTTGTTTGTTTGTGTGTTTATTTATTTATTTTTAGCTCCCACAAATAAGTGAGAACATGTGGTATTTGTCTTTCTGTGCCTGACTTATTTTACTTAATATAATTTTTTCTAAGTCCATTCATGTAGCTGCAAATGATAGTATTTCATTTTTTTTTTATAGCACAGTAGTATTCCATTGTGTAGATATACCACATTTTCCATACCCACTCATCTGATGATGGACATTTGGGTTGGTTCCAACTCTTGGCTATTGTAAATAGTGCTGCAATAAACATTGGAGTACAGGTATCCCTTCAACATGAGGATTTCCATTCCTCTGGGTATATTCCCAGCAGTGGGATAGCTGGGTCATATGGCAGATCTATCTGCAATTGTTTGAGGAACCTCCATACCATTTTCCATAGAGGCTGCACCATTTTGCAATGGGGCCTCAGGGATCTAGAGTGGATCTGATCAATTACATTCTACTCCAAAACTCTGACAGCTACAGGAATTACAATATTTTGGCATCTAAGATTATTTCTATTCCCCAAAAGAAAAATCTGTCAGAAGGGATACACCATTTAATGAGAACATAAATGTGAGGGAATTTGAGCCAGGGGTTTTACAGGTATGGTTTCATTGCATTCTGACAATGTAATGGGCACTGCCACCTGCTTGTGTAGCAGAGCGACTGAGTTTCAGAAAGGCTGGTTAGATACCTTGCCCATATTCCTACCACTAGTTCATGGTGGAGCTGTAGTTTATCCATGGTCTGTCTGTTGGTTCATGGTGTTTCCTTGCTCTGGTCCTCTTAGCAACATCCCCTCCCCCACTGCCCTGGTTTTCTAGTTAACTGCTCTTAATCACTTTTCAGATTCTTGAGCAAGCACCAATTCCTCAGGAAAGCCGTTTCAGACCTCTCAGTTTCAATTGTATGTTTATTAATTATTTACTTCACAGTACCTTTCACATGGTAGCTGCTTAAAATTTGTTGATTGAATAAATGAGCTAATACATTTAATGAAATCAGGGAAGGATTTTTGGAGGAGATACACTTTGACCCAGTGGGCTGGGAAGACATTACAGGAGACCAGAGCAAGGAGAGGAGTGGCCTGGCAGCAAAGCTGTAGACAACCTTGAACCTGGAGGGGTGAAGCCTCATGGTGGGGTTTAAGCATTCTGCACAAAGTTGGAATTTGGATAGGTCCCAAGTGAAGGTCACACTGGGGAAAGATTATAGAGGTAGACGGGGATTCCGATAAACTATTTCAGGAAAAAGTCCCTGAATGTCTGGGGGCAGCTGAGCCACATCTAGCTTCTTCTCTGTTTCAGAGGAAAAATTTAACAGGGTTCTGTGATGGGTGCATGTGGTGCTGGGAGGGACAGACAGCAGAAACCATAGTTCAGATTCAAGGTCCAAAACCATATTCCTAGGATCAAGTCCTAGCTCCACCCCTGAAGAGCCCGTGACTTGGGCAAGCCACTCGACCACTTCAAAGCTCATTTCTTTTCTATAAAAAACAAATCGCCAAATTCATTGTGTTGTTGCGAGGATTAAATGAGAGAATATAGCGGGAAGCGCCAGGGATAATGTTCCGCCCGTGGCAAGCACTGAAGAAATGCCAGCTGTTGTGATGAAGACCATCTTCCTCCCTCCTGTCTCTCCTTTCCTTTTTTCCTTCTCTCCCTCTTCCTCCTCTCTTCTGACATTGCCCACAAGAAGATTTTTCAGGAGTCCTGAGTGGAGCTCTGGAACTGGCTCTTGGCATCGGAAGGGCCAAAGGACAGAGCCTGGCTGGCAGGGCATGGTGCAAGGCAAGCTGGTCAAGGCTCATGGCATCTAGTCCCATACTTGGTTCCCGGCAGCTGACAAAAAGATCATTCGTTTTGGTGTCTCAGTTTCTGCCTCAGCATCAGGGGGGGCATAATTCCAGCTGATCAGTATTACCACTATTATGATCTTATTGCCTCAAGTTCTTAATCTCCTCCCAGGAAATAATTTAGCAACTGCTGAGGCCAGTAAGGGGTCAAAGTGAAATCAGATGAATGCCATGGAACACATGGGGAGTTTGAAGCAAAGTCCCCGCCTGCAGCAAGCCCGCAGTGCACTCACCTCCACACAAACACCAGAGAAACAAACGACGCTTAAAGAAGGAAAAACAAACCTGAGTTCACTTGGCTGTGGAGCCTTTTAGGGGACTGAATTACAGTAAATCTAAAAATAAGTCCTGGTGTGCTTTTTCCTTAAATGTGCAAAAGGTTTCTCTGTTCTACCTGCCTAGGGAACAATATAATCCAACAGGCACATTTTGCCTGATTTTGTTGCGTAGCCCAGAAAAGCTCAGGGGAGAAACAGTTCCTGAGATTGTAGCTTGTTGCTTGAAGATCAAACCCAGGGAAAGTTATTTTTATACCTAGTGGATTTTTTTTTTCCTTCTTCTTTCAAGTGCCTGGTATTTATCCTTCCAGTGAGGGGGTTTGTCTTGTTAAACAAAGTAGTTTTTTTTTCTTTCCTTGATTATAAAATAAATACATGTTCATTGTAGATAATTAGAAACTACCAAAAAAAAAAAAAAAAAGAAAGAAAGAAAAATAATGACATCTGTCATTCCAAGATACAGCCATGGTTAATGCTTCACTATAATATTTTCTAGGCCTTTTTCTACACTTCTTTTAAATAATTAAGTCCATATTATACATATAGCTTTGTATTCCACACTTGTGAAGAAATATTTCAAACACATGGCAGAATACATCCACTGAAGGAGGCAAACATCACGTTGAAGGCTGCTCCTTTCTAGTTTATTTATTATTCCCTGGCTTTTCTTGTTGTGTACACATTTAGGTGTCACTAAACAATTTATTTTTTTAATCTGCGTGGTTTCGAGCATAGTTACGTTAGAGCTAAGGAGTGCCAAGAAATCTCCAAGGAGTGGCTACCTGGAGACCCTGGGGGATCACCCCAGACTCCAAGCCCCTCACTGATGATGGTGAGCTGTATAAACAGAGATATTATCATTTCCTATGTGAGTCAAGACATAAAGAAAGGTTGGAAGTCATTTCTTTTTTTTGATCCTTCAAGATTAAGTTCGATAGATTCGACTGTGGTGATGAGTTTAGTTTTAGTTCATTCATTTTTACTGCTGTATAGTATTTTATTGTATAATATATAAGATACAGTACTTATTTATTATCTTGTGGATAGACATTTGGGTTGTTTCTGGTGTTTGGCAATGGCAAATCATGTTTTTGCCAACATTCTTGGGCATATCTTCTGTCCCACCATGTTGAATTCTTAATTTAGGACATATATCTATGCTGGGTCAGAGGGTATGTGCATCCTCAAAAATACCCAAAAATGGCAAATTGTTTCCCATAGTGATTGAACAAATAAATTTAAACTCCTCCTGGCAGGTGTATAAGTGTTCCTCTTGCTCCAGATTCTTGGCAATGCTGGGTGTCATCGGTTTTCTTTTTTTTTTGTTGTTGATTTTTGCCATTTTGGAGGATGCAAATGATATCTCTTGATTTTAATTTACATTTTCTTGATTTCTAATAAGGTTGAGCACCTTTTAAAAACAATATTTATTTTTGCCATTCAAGTTCTCTCCTTTTCTGAAATGTCTATTAATGTCTTTTACCCATTTTTTCTGTTAGGTTGTCTTTGTTGTAACAGTTCTTTGTACACTCTAAGCACTATTCCATGGTCAGAGTCATAAATATTTTCTCCCAGCTTTGGCCTTGGCTTTTCATTTTTCTGTATTGTATTTTGATAACATATCTTGTTGAATTTCTCAATTTGTTAAAGTTTATGGTTTTTGGTGTGTCTTATTTAAGAAATCCTTCCCTACCCCGAAGTCATCTATACATCCTACATTATTTTTAAAAATGGAAAGTTTGGCTTTTTATTTTAGTCAGTAAAATACCTGAAATTGATATTTTGTTTGAAGTAGGGATCAAAATATTTATTGTATCTTCCATCTGGATAATCAATTTCTCAACCATTTATTGAATAGTCCATCATCATCCATTGACCCACAATGCAAATTCTTTTCTATCTTAGGTATCCTTAAATGCATGGGTCTGTTTCTAGGCTCAGTTCTTCCCCAATTAGTGTATATGTGCCTCCACATATCAATATTACACAATCTTAATTTTTATATAGTAAGTTCTGATACTTGGTAGGGCAAGTTTACCTACTTTGTTATTCTTCTAAATTGTCTGAATTACTATTGCTCTCGCTCGTACATTTTCAATTAGGTGTTCAAGTTCTTTGGAAAACACTGCTGGTATTTTGACTTCAAGTGCATTGAATTTGCAAATCAATCTGGGGACAGTTAATGTCGGTATATTTAAAACTTCCTATCCATGAACACAGTTTCTCTTTCTCCTTCCATTGAAATCTTTTCTAATGTCATTTAACACTTTTTAAAACTTTCTTCATAAAGATCTTACACATTTTTAGTAGAATTATTTTTGTTTCCATAATAGGTTGTATTTTTAAAATTGCATTTTTAACTGATAATTGTTGGATTGTGAAAATGTAATCAACTTGTGTTCATTGATAACAATCTTGCTAATTATTCTTTCTAATAATTTATAGTTTCTATTGGTGTTTTTCTACAGATGATCATATACTTTGTGAATAAAGATAATTTTTATACCTTTCTTTTATTTGCATTGTCTAATTGCATGAGTTTGGACTTCTAAAAAATGTCATATTTAAACCAGAATAGCTGCTGCTTTGCTGACTGTAAAGAAAATTCTTCTGTAATTCATCATTAAGTATAATATTTACTTTGGATTTTTGTAAATATTCTTTTTAAAGTTAAAGAAATTGTTTTCTATTTCCAGTTTGCTAAGTTTTTTTTTTTTTTTTTTAATTATGTATTTGTGGTGAATTTTTAAAAAGCTTTTTGTTTGACTACTCACATGTCCTTGTGATTTATCTCCATTAATATGATGATGATGAGAACCCAAATGAATAACTAATTTAAGCCAATTTGGCATTTCTTGGATAAGCCAGATTTGGTCAGATATATTGTTTTTCTTTCAGCCAGTGAGCGCTGTGAGTGCACTGGTCATCCCTATACAGGATCCGAACCCGCGGCGGGAGTGCTGCTGCACTCCCAGTGCCGCACCCTCCCGAGTGCGCCACAGGCTCGGCCCGGGAATTTCATTTTTATATTACTTTTGCCTTGTTTTGATATTAAAGTTGTACTTTACTTATCAAATGAGTGGGAAATTAGTTTTCCTCCTCCTGTTCTCTTCAAGAGTCTGAATTTATCTGTAGGTATCGGTTCCTTGACATTTATTTAGAACTTGCTTTCAGAACCATTGGGCCTGTGAGTTCTTTATGAGATAGTTTTTAATTAAAGATTTAATTTCTTTAACAGTTAATGGAAAATCCAGGTTTTCTAATTACTTTTTAGTCAATTTTGGTAGATCATACTTTCCTTAAAGTTTTCTCATTTGATCTTAGTTTTAAAATTTATTGGCCTAAAGTCATTCATAGTATTTCTTATCTTTTTAAATTTTTGCCCTGTCTGTAATTATGGGTCCCTTTTACTATTCTTAATAGTATTTTTTGAGTCTTTCATGATTTACTTTTTGATCGCTCTCATTCAAAATTTATCAATTTTATTAGACTTCATAAAGAGACCAGCTTTTGACTCTTATTTTTGTTTTCTGTTTCACCGATTTCTGCTCTCATTTTTCTTGCTTTCTTATGTCTACTTTTCTTGGGCTTATTCTGTGGTTATTTTCTAATTTCCAAACCTGGGCTGTGCAGCTCATCACATTTCAGCTTTTCTTCTTTTCTCACCTCAAGTGTTGACTTGGTTGTGTTCAATACATTTCGACATGTAGTGTTTTCACTGACATTCAATTATAAGTATGTTATAATTTTCATTTTAATTTCTTCTTTGATTTTGAACTTGTTTAGACAATGCTCATAAATTTTCAAACCATAAGGTTCTCTGTGCTATCTTGTTTATTTCCAGCTGAATTGCTTTGCGGTTAGAGAATGCAGCGTATATGCTACGCTTGAGAATTTTGTTGGATCTCCTTTATAGTCTGGTAGACAAGATTTCACATTTTAAGTGAAAATCATATATGGATAGCACTTTATATACCTCATCTTGACTCTTCCCAATAAAAATTCCAAATACAAAAGAATATTTATTTGACAGATGAGGAAACTGAGGCTCAGAGAGGTAAGTGGAGGGGGAAGGAGTTAATTCAGGTTAGTTTAACACAAACCTTTTTTCCACTTTATAATTGCTTAGTCAGTCATTTAGAAAATAAAGATTAATAAGATAAAGAGAAAATAATAATAATCTGGGATTCTTAGTAGATATAAATTTGAGGGATTTCTGGGGATTTCCCCTGTGATATTAATTCTAGTTCTTCATTTATTTCTCTTTCCACTCATGAGATCTATTGAGGGATCCCTGGGCTGGGCCCTGCGCTGGACTCTGGACTCAGGCACAAGCCATGTGGCTTTTCTTTGAGAAGTTCTTATCCCCTGACATGCCTGTTAGCATTGGGAAATTATTTATTCTTTTAGTGATATATAAAAAAGAATCTCTTAGAAAACACTTAGAGGAAAATGTTGAATAAATAAAAGTTGCTATTTCTGGGCTGAGTGTTGTGGTGACATTTCCACTATCATTGCTTGTCACTGTTGTGTGTTTTTGCTCCCTGCTTCTTCCAAATCTCTTTCCCTACCTCTTGGTCCCAGGTGCCCCTCTGGGCCCACCTCCAGCTCTTTCACTGTGAAGTTTCACCTGATCCCATCACTGTGGCTGCCCTGTGGGTGCTACCTCCTCCAGAGCTGTATCTCCAGCCCTGACTTTGCCTCCACTTCTGATCTTAAATGACCCTTGACTCTTTGCTGAGGACACCATTTGCCCTCAGCCTTTGGGAGTGAAGGCTGTAAAAATCCCTGAGTCCAGGTGTGGAGGCAGAGGCTGCCTTCTGCTTTCCACTGCCATGCACAGATCCTTGCACACCTGCTCTGTGCAGCTTCCCCTCCTCCCACCCCCTTGCTCTCTGTTTCATAAGCAATTCCACCTCTAGGCCAGGTAGAGGCAGGGTGCTTTCTCAAACAGTAGGAGTCTCAAAGCATCTTCCCAAACAACCTTGCAAGAAAGTTCTCGCCCCTGCTTTACAGGTGAAGAAATTGGAAGCTGAAAATGAAAATTTGGGCTAGCTGGTTAGAGCAAGGTCCAGGGTTTGATCCCTGTACCAGAGACACACACACACACGGTCTCAAAGCATCTTCCCAAACAAACTTGCAAGAAAGTTCTCGCCCCTGCTTTACAGGTGAAGAAATTGGAAGCTGAAAATGAAAATTAGGGCTAGCTGGTTAGAGCAAGGTCCAGGGTTTGATCCCTGTACCAGAGACACACACACACACACACGAAAATTTGTCTAAGGTCTTAGCCAGGGTTGCAAACTCAGCCTATCTTTCCCCCACTTTCTGCTGCCTTAGAAATCTTAAGATTCTGTTGCTGCTGCTACTAAATGGTGACCACAGGTAAGCAGGCAAGTCACTGACTCCTATGAACCACATTTCCTTCACCTTAAAACTGGGGAGACTACCTTCCCTTTCCATAGGATGGCTGGATTTTTCAGAGCAACCAGAAAGCTCTTCTAGAAGACACGTGAACGCAGAATGTCTGGCTAAGAGATCCAACCCTGAGCCCTCCACACACTCTCTGCCCAAAATGGGGTAAACCTCTGAGAGCTGAGCCCCTGTGGGGTCGTCCCTCTGAGTCTGTTGTCTTTGAATGCCTGGGTCCTGGGAAGCAGTTCCTGGAAGGCATTCTTGGCAGGGAAAGCAGCCTTTGCAAAGGGTTGGGAGGAGGAGAGAATGGAGCACTTAGGAAATTGCAAGGCTTTTGTGGCTGGGCCAGGGAAGGTGGGAAGTGGGAGAACTGAGGCAGGCAGGGCCTGGTGTTCATCAGCCGTGCTAAGGAGCGTGGCCATTTGAGGACTACGAGAAGTCAGGGAAGTCACTTTAAGCAGGGATGATGATGATGACAATAATTCTGCTGCTGATAACAGCTAATGTTTATTACGTCTCAGGAATTTCTTCATTAGCTCCTAGTGCACTCAACAACTTTAAGAGGGGGTAGGTACTGTTATTATTCTTGTTTTATAGAGGAGGCAGCTAAGGTCCAGAGATGTTAAGTAACTTACCCAAGGCCACACAGGTGGCCTGTTGGGGACCCAGACATCAGACCCACCCTGTCTGACTCTAGCGACCATTGCCTTAATCATAACTCTCTTCTCATGGTCAGAGCTAAAGTGTTAATTTGCTTGATTTTTTAGTTTTACCTTTAGAAATTACTTTTCAGAAAGATATTTCCATGTGGAGGGTGACAGGAGGAAAAACTGGAAGCAGAGAGTCCAGTCAGAGGCCTTGGTCCAGGCAAAAGACAATGGTGGCCATAATCTGGGAGTGACTTTAGGGTCTGGCAAATCTGAATAGCTTGAAGATGCTAGAATCAAGAGTACATTAATTAATTCATTCAGCAGCTATTTATTGAGTGCCTAAAATGTGCCAGGCCCAGAAATGTCAGGTCTTCATTGGGGGGTGGTCCAGATGGTCGGGGGTCTGTGAGTGAGAGTGAATAGCAGCTTCACCAGGTAAGGAGCACTCTTCCAGAGGTGAAATTGCGGCCTACTTCACCACCCGGGGCAGCAGGAGCTGAGGGGAGATTACTGGAAGGTTCCCATCCTGCAGGTGGGAAGCAAGACCATCCTGCACACAGGGCCTTCTGCAGTTCCGTCTGGCTATGATGGGCTCCCTTTGGGCTGGGGATGAGGTTTGCCTTGGCTCGATTCCTCATTAATTACCCTTGAAGGTAATTCTATAAATGCCGGTAATGACCAGGAGTTAATTTCTCTCTCTTTCCTGTCTGCCTCACTCCTTCAATTTTTTTTTTCTTTAATGGGCCATCCAAGCTTGTTGGAATGTTTACCAATGCAGGATAGTTAGAGATGTAAATAAATGAATTTACCTTGTCTAAAGGATCTGGAGATAGAATTAAGGTGAGGGGAGTAATTTACAGGTGAATAATTACTTGGAAACCTCAGCAGGGAGACTGCTGGGGTTCTCTAATTATTTATCTTCTCCCAATTTTCTCTTCTTTGAACTGCTAGCATGGGGGTGGACGGGGGTGGCACAGGGAGACGGAGATGTTATTTTGGATTTCCCCTCTCGATTGTGAAATACCTTTCAGGGAGGGCCTTGCCAGCCTGCAGGGTTGGCCAACCAAGCCCTTGGTGATTTGCAGGGCACTTTCACCCATGACTTCATTCGGATCCTTTCGTGCGCTCTCTGAGGTGGACGGCATTTCTAGCTCTGTTTATGGATGGGGAGACTGAGGTTTCTATGGGTGAGGTCATTCCCCATAAGCCACGTAACCAGTAAGTGGCATATAGTGTCTTGGACCCAGGTTTCTGACTCTCCGCTGCCCTACAGCTGCCTGCAGGGCTTCCCCACCTGCCTGGCTGCCTTCCTGCCCCCTCCCAAACACCCTAAGCTGCCGTGTTCCTCCTGCATGAAGCCCGAACGCTCTTTGGTGAACAACCTGCTTCTTCCCTGCAGGCTCCTGGCCGCGCCCCTTCCTTACGCAGCTCATTTTCCATTTTAAGATTTCCTGTTTGAGCTAAAGGGCAAAGATCTCAGCAGTATCAGCCTGGAGCCCGGCTTCTGTGTGTATAAAGGGGAGCCCTGGCCCCTGCCCTCTGTTTGTCCACTGGCCTTATCGACGGATCCCAAGTTCCAAGTTCACAGGCTCCAGTTCCTTCCCGATTTGCTGGGTAAAGTCCGGCCCTTCCGTGCAGGCGGCCGGGGCGGGTGGCCAGCCTGGAGCCAGCGGTCATTTATGGCCGGGCAGTGCTTCCGTCCTGCGTGGTGAGCCACTGGCTGTAGCTGACAGACAGAGGAGTGGATGGACAGACATGCAGATTTGGGGGTGCCTTCTCTCTCCCTTCTTTCCCTTTGCCCTCTGCTCGGGGCTGGCTCATCTGGGGCTCTGCTGGCTTGGGCAGTCATGTGACCCTGTGAGTAGGACCAGCCAGGGAGGAGGTGTGTGCTCCCTCAAGCCTCCTTGACACTGAAGATCTTCTTTAGGGATCCAGTGGGCCCTCCAGGCTGCCCATACACTCACACTCACACACATATTCATTCACAAGCACACACTGTTGTATAAAACTACGGATCTCCACAGCCACAAGAGACACTTGCCCAGGGAGAGACACTTAACTGGTGCCATTTCTATAGGGGATAATAAGAGCTATCTCACTGGAAGAACAGCGTGTTGGTTCCAAGGTCCTTTCATCTCCTGCATCTCCTCTGATCTGTAGGACAATCAGGAGTCGTCCAGATAGTTACTGCCGCCGTTTTACAGATGAGCAAAGGGGGATCAGAATCAGTGGCTTCATTTAACCCTCCCTTTATGCAACAAGAGTTTGTAGGGAGCTCACATCTATCAGGTGCTGGGGATTGAGAGGTAACTTAGGTGCAGTCCCTCTTCAGGTTGCTCAGGAAGGCAGTTATTGCAAGGCAGGGGACAGAATGTCCGAGGGAGTACCCTGGGGTGCAGTGGGAGCAGGGAGTTGGGGTGCGGGTGGGGCTCAGGAAATACTTCTACAAGGTTTGCCCAAAACCCCAGCGAAGCCAGGAGAAGGGCTGTGGCTCTCTTGGTGGTATTCACGGGACCTCCCCACCTGCCAGAATCCATGCACAAATTACACATAAGGGTCCCAATACATAGACTCCCACAGGACTACAAATCTCTGTCCAATAGAATGTTGGCCCCCCTGACACCAACGAGGGGCTACATCTGCTTAGTGAACTAACTGCTTTATCTCCATGGCCTAAAGTGGAGTCTGGCCTAAGGCACTTGATAAATATTTGCTGTTGAATGAGCAGACACAAACTACACGTACACACACACATACACACATGACACATGCCACTCTGCATCACAGAACTGCAGAATTACAAGCTGAAGAAAGCTTCTAGAATAGTATTGATTGCTAGCTGGGAACATGGAGACCTGACCCTGGGTCTCATATGCATGCCCTAAAATCCATGGGACTAAGTGTTGGGGCCTCCAAGTTCTGGTCTCATTTACAACAGCTCCCACTTTTGTGTGACCTTATTTTCCTCCACTGCACTATAAGAAGGCCCCGTCGTCTGCCCTCAGGAAGCCCCTCTCCTGCTCTCACATTTGGTGAGTCTGGGAATGGTTAAGGGGTACTCGCTGAAATGTCTCCAAGCTGAGGAGACTCCCCTTTCCACTATCAGAAGGCAAGCTTCGGGCCGGCCCGTGGCTCACTCGGGAGAGTGCGGTGCTGATAACACCAAGGCCACGGGTTCGGATCCCATATAGGGATGGCCGGTTCGCTCACTGGCTGAGCGTGGTGCTGACAGAAGGCAAGCTTCTGTCCGGTCTTTCTTGCCAGCCCCTGTGGCCAGAAAGTTGCCTGGCTTGTGGTCACAGCTGCTGGCCGGCTGGGCTGCTGCCCCTCCACCCGCCTGCATGCCC
>NW_007729115.1:78779-82176 GCF_000696425.1 Galeopterus variegatus
GCGGTGCTGATAACACCAAGGCCACGGGTTCGGATCCCATATAGGGATGGCCGGTTCGCTCACTGGCTGAGCGTGGTGCTGACAGAAGGCAAGCTTCTGTCCGGTCTTTCTTGCCAGCCCCTGTGGCCAGAAAGTTGCCTGGCTTGTGGTCACAGCTGCTGGCCGGCTGGGCTGCTGCCCCTCCACCCGCCTGCATGCCCTGCTGCCTGCTGGGATGTATGGGCGAGTGGCTGCCCGGCTACCCATGTGGCTCCACCTGCTCTGGGCCCAGCCTCCCCATTTGCTTTGTCAGAATGAGATGTCTGGGCCCTGGGGAGCCTGAGAGTGGCAGAGCATCACTGGTCACCCGGGAGCCCCGGGCCTGTATGGAGTCCTGACCCGGGCTGCCCCTTCCGGTCTGCCCTCTCTTCTGCCTCTGTCATGGCTGCTGATCTGTGGTGTGCTCTGGTGCAGGATTTCTCCTGAGGTTCAGAGACTGCTATGAAAGACTTGGAGCCTGCCACAGGTCCTCAGCCTGCAGCCAGCATTCTCCCTGGGAGGCAGCACTCAGGACTTCACGGGAGAACCTTTTCCATCTGCCTGCCCCACCAGCCAGCCTCTCCAGCTTGGAACCTTTCCCAGTGGCATCAGTTTCCCTTTCACATCTTTACCTCCTCTTCCCCACAGTGCTGTCCTTTTCAGTTCCCTCCTGTTGAGAGGGAACCTGGTGCAGTGATACTTAAGTTAGAAAGAATAGGGAGCCTTGAAATCCCATCCCTGCTGGAAGCCAGCAGTGTGACTTGAGCCTCAGGTTTTTCATCTATAAAATAATTATTTCTTCCCAGGCTTGTTATGAAGATTCTACAAGATAATAATACATGTAAAGCTCTGGGCAGGTAATAGTGGTGAACAATCCTACAGAATTAACTGTGCTCTGGGCACAGCTCCAAGTGTCCCTCTACCCTGGGGGGCAGGTACTATTTATTCCCATTTTAAAGGTAGGGGAAGTCGTGGCCCAGGGTGTCAGGTAGCTGGCAGGCAGCAGGGCTGGGATCATGAATCCAGGAGTCTGGCTCTTAACCAGAACCGCACTGCCTTATGGAGATGTGTGTGCTTGCTGATACTCCTTGGGCCCAGTCGCTCCCAGCTAATTTGGGAGCTGTTAGCCATTTGCCTTGAGGAGACTTAGCCTTAATCCATCTTGGGGGTTTCATCCTCCTCTCTTGCTCTCTCCTGCCCTCCCATGCACCCTCCACACATCTCAGGCTGGGATCTGGCTCCATTTTCCATTTCTGCACTCAAGGGTGGGGGCAGCACACCTTTGGCCCAAGTTTTGTTAAGAGGCATAAACTGAAGTTGCATCTGTCTGTCTTTCGAGTCTGCCATGTAGGAGTCCGTTCAACAGGCACTAATAAGACAGGCCGGAGGCTGTCCCTGTAAAGCTTACAGCCAGTGGTGTTGCAAGCAGGATGCCTGGCTGCACCCCCTCCCTCCAAAAACTAAGACTTCCAAGGAGCAAGGTGGGGGTGGGATGTCTTAGCCCCAGCACTTGCAGGTCCTAGAGGCCAGGCTGGGAGGGAAGTGGGAACCAGGTCCAGAGATAGGAAAGGGCGGCAACCATTTCACAGAGAAGAAGGATGAGGGGCAGGCATTGAATCCAGCCCCAGGTAATTTCTTTGACTCTGCTCATTTTCATTTTGTCTCCATTTTTAGAACTTCAGAAAAGAGAAGGAGGCCCCAAAGACTCACGATGGCTGTAAATTGCAAATCTAGAATAGAGGCCCTTGAAGGAGGCCATTGCTTGTCCAAGAAGGAGCATGGGACAGGATGAGGCTGAGGGGGTTTGAGCAGCAGAAGAGGAGGTGAAGTGACTTGCCCAGGGGCACACAGCCCTCAGAAGGGGAAAGTCACTTCTCATCTGACAAGGTGAGGGGGGCTCCTCTGGGTGGGGTGTTTGAGGGAACCAGCTGGAGGCAGCATAGGGAGAAGTGCTTGTTCTGGGAACTTAGAGCCCTGGGTTTGCTACCCAGCTTGGTCACAGAGCTCCTGCGTGGTCTGGAGTGTGGCTCTTCCTGTCTGGGCTCGTGTGCCCCAGCTGCACAAAAACACACTCTCTACTGACATGCCCCTCCAGCCTTAGACAAGTGGATACAGGCTTAGTCAACCATTCCCATGCCTTGAATGAGGGGATCAGGGTATGGGGGTAGTCCTGGGCTGGGGGAGAGAAGATCTCTATTTTCTGTCTCCCCAGTCAATTCTTCAAGTCTGCGCCTGTAAGACCCATGGCAAGGCGTGTGAGTTACCTCTCAGTTCTTAACAATGGATACACAGTTTTCTTCTAACTCAAAGAAGGAAAGGAAGCAGGGGTGTGGCTGGGGTGCTTTACCTAGGAAAGAGATGAGGTAGGAAGGGGGACCTCAGTTTTAAGGCATCATCTGTTGTAAGTCACATGCTCAATTAAATACCTGCCTTTATAGTAGGGGAAAGAAAGACACATCGTCAAGGTGCACATCAATGGCAAGTTGCACCCAGACTTCAGAAAAGGCCAAATGTGAAAAAAAAAAAAAAAAATAGGTGTGTTAGGATCGAGGAAATACGATATTTACTTAGAAATGAAAATCGATTGCCTTTAACTTGTGATAAGATAATTATGTTCCTCTGAGTCATTGTCATGCATTTGTGTTCATAAACCTCCCTCATTAAGTATAAGGGTACGTATTTTATCTTAATTCATTTTTTATAGGGCTGGGAATTCCTGCATTTATCTACCTTTGATTTCCTGTGTAGACATAAGGCTGCCTGGCCTCACAGAGGCGAGATAACTTATTATGTAGCAAGAATTTCCCTGGAATCCAGCCGAAGGCTGAAGTGGGCTTTAATTTCTCTTCTGACTGCCTGTCAGTGTTGCCTTGGATGAATCACTTTATCTGCCTGCCTCTGTTTTCTCGTCTGTCCGGTGAAGTTAATATGTTATGTCTTTCACAGGGCTGTTGAAAGGGTTAAATGATAGGCTACTGCACCACCGCTGTAAGACGGAGCTGGTATTGTTGAAAGCTCATGTTGTCTCAAATGCCAAGAAGGCAATGTAAACGTGAATTGGTATTGGATTGACGGTGTGATCTCCTGAGAAAGGGCAGAGGAAATCTCTGCAGAATGGAGCCAATTCAGATGGAGGCTCTGAGAGCTCATCACCTGGGTTCAAATCCTTGCTGGACAACTCACTAGCTGCATGAGCTTGAACATGCAATCTTAGAACTCTTTAAGCCTCAGTTTCTTCATCTGCTAAATGGGGCTAATAAATGCATCTGCCCTGTACAGTGGTTGTGTGGATCTAATGAGAATATCAGATGCATGTATAAAATTTAATACAGTATATAACAGCTCTGAATAGTATTATTTTTATTTTTTATTTTATTTT
>NW_007729115.1:82986-83733 GCF_000696425.1 Galeopterus variegatus
GAACCGGTCTCCACATGGGATCTGAACCCTTGGCGGGAGCGCCGCCGCGCTCTCAAGCGGCACACTCTCCAGTGTGCCACTGGGCCGGCCCAAATAGTATTATTTTTAAATAAAAATATATGCTAGACCTTGCACTAGATGCTTTACATGCATTAGCTCTGATGACTCCCTGTAAGGTAGACATTATTTGCTTCATGTGGCAGAGGGAGAAAGAGTCTCGGAGAGGTTAGGGACTCCCCTTGGTAAGTGCTAGAGGTGAGAGCAGCTCAAGGTCTCTCAGCCAGAACTCTTCCACTCCCCTCTGCTTTCCTGAATCCACAGGGGAAAATGCAGCTCTCCTGCAACTGAGCATGGTGTTCTCTCATTCATTGTCAAGCTGGAGTTAAAGGCACCTTGATAGTGTCTCACTGAAAAGTTCCTTCTGCCTCAGAGACTCTGGACATTCTTAGGTTGGCTTTAATGGCCATTGATATTGACAGGGCCAATGTATTAGTCCGTTTCTGTTGCTTATAACAAAATTCCTGGAACTGGGTAATTTGTAAGAAAACAAAATTTACTGCTTACAGTTTCAGAGGCTGAGAAGTCCAAAGTCCAGGGAACACATGTGGTGAAGGTCTTGTTGGTGGTGATAGTGACACAGGGGTCTCACATGGCAGAATGGAGGAGCAGAGAGAGAGAGCTCCCCGTGCACTCTCCTTTTAAAGCCCTCAGAAGCGTGCCCACTATTCTAAGAATGGATCAATCCGT
>NW_007729115.1:84318-86242 GCF_000696425.1 Galeopterus variegatus
TGCACTCTCCTTTTAAAGCCCTCAGAAGCGTGCCCACTATTCTAAGAATGGATCAATCCGTTCATGAGGGGATAGTCCTCACAATCCAATCAGCTCTTTAAGATCCCACCTTTCAACTACCACAATAGCATTTCTCACCCTCTTAACACTGTCACAGTGGGGGTCAAGTTTTGGGGGGACATTCAATCCAAGGCAGCCAAGGACACTGGACCCCAGCCCACATCCCAGGAGCCAGTTCCTCCAGGCAGCCATTGACACCTCCAGCCCAGAGCTGTTGTCAGGCCCAGAAGCTCCCTTGCAGTTGACACCAGCAGGTTCCCTTGGAAGCTCAAATCATCTCTCCTGGGTCAGTTCTGTGGGGGCAATCCTGGGACAAGATGGAAGTGTCAGTGGTTGCTGGAGAGCTCCACAGGGCAGTCATTTGGCATTGTCAGTCTTTCCTTGGGCAGACCTCATCCAGAAGTCTGAAAAAGTTTCTCTCAGTAGCAAATCCCCCTCTAAATCCCCCTCCTAGAGGAGGCAGGCTAGTTGTGTTTGTTGGATACTCTGTATGTTCCCAGCATCCCAAGATGTTTTATAGACACTAAGCTAGTCAATCCTTACAAAAACTCAACAATGCAGATGTTATTGTCCCATTTTGTAGTGGGGGGATATCACAGTGTGTGGTTAAGGCTATGGGCTCTGAAGCCAGATTTCTTGGATTCAAATCCAGGCTCTTCCTTCAACTGACAGCATGATCTTGGGCACTTGACTTCAACTCTCTGAGCCTCAGTTTACTTTTCTGTAAAATGGGTATCACAGTAGTGCCAAACTTCATGGGTGATGGTGAGGATTCCATTAGCTCTCGAGTGATGCTATGTCAATGGTAGCAGAGGGCTGATGCTTCTGGAGAAGAGTGAGCAGAGAGGGGAGTTCCCACACCTAAGCCATGAAGAAGTAGAAGTAAGTCTGTCTGGAATCCAGATTGCTTTGAGTCTAAAGCTTCTGCTCTTATCACCTGCATCGTGTTTTCTTCCTTAGCTGAGCTTTCTAACCCAGGCCAGTTTCAGACAGAGGCCAGAGGCCAGAGGCCAGAGGCCAGAGGCTGCTGAAAGGTGGCCTTTGGAGAGGCAACAGGAGAAGCTCCTACAGAGATACTGGCCAACGAGGACCTAGCAAGGGCCTAATGACTCACGTTTGTTCAAGAAAAACCATTCACCAACTATCACAGGCTAATTCTTGTGGCCCATGGCCCACGTAGTGCAGGCATTCAGGTGAAATGTGCCTAGCTTGTACCACTGACAAGAGAATTATGTGGCACATCTGCTACTTTTGTAGACCCTTTTGCATTCCTTCTAGAGGGAGAGAAACACTGGAGGAATAGACCACAGCCAGCATGTCAGGAGGGGATGGAGAGGGACAGATATAATATTTAGGTACCTACTCTATGCCCAGCACAGAGCCAGGTGCTTCCATGATTAAATGGGTACTAAGCTAAGATTCTGACCTAGAGTCCAGGCACGAACTGCTGTAACAGCTTTATTAAATATATAATTTATATATCACACAGTTCACCTATTTGAAGTGTATAATTCAATGGTTTTTAGTATATTCACAGAATTGCACATTTTCATTACCCCAGAAGGAGACCCTGTGCCCATTAGCTGCCACTCCCCATTCCTCTGGCCCCTGCAGCCCCAATCTACTTTCAGGCTCTGTGGATTTGCCCATTCTGGACATTTCATATAAATGGAATTGTTTATATGCTCATCCACTGAAGGGCGTTTGGGTTGTTCTACCTTTTGGCTATTGTGACTAAGGCTGCTACAAACATTCATGTGCAAGTTTTTGTGTGGACATATATTTTCATTTCTCTTGGATATACACCTTCACCTTGCTTTTTAACTCTCTTTTGCCAGCCAGCTGTGGAAGACTCGTTTGAATG
>NW_007729115.1:86457-114253 GCF_000696425.1 Galeopterus variegatus
CACCTTCACCTTGCTTTTTAACTCTCTTTTGCCAGCCAGCTGTGGAAGACTCGTTTGAATGAGTAGAGCCTGGCCTCCTGGGAGGAGCTAATCTGCTCTCCCTCCTGTTCCCACACCTTCACCTTGCTTTTTAACTCTCTTTTGCCAGCCAGCTGTGGAAGACTCGTTTGAATGGGTGGAGCCTGGCCTCCTGGGAGGAGCTAATCTGCTCTCCCTCCTGTTCCCGTTGCATCTACTCAGGTTTTACCCCTCCAAGGACGTTCCCAATGCTGGGGTGTCCAGCTGGCCAGGCAGGCATACCATCCCAGCTTGGAGTCACACTTTCGGTAGCCCTTCACCTTTTGTCTTTATAGAGGGAGAACAAAGATCGAAATGTGTTGTCCCAGACAAAAACAGACAAAGAACTTTAATGATTAACACCATAACATTGTTATTGGCCTGTGCAGTTTTCCAGCTGTCAGTGGGGCAGCAACAGCCTTGCTGCCTCATGCTCTAAACCCTGGGTGAAAGATAATTTACTGAAGAAAGTGCGTCCCTGTGAAAGTCCCTGGACATTCTCCCTTCTGCCATTGAGGGTCTGCTTGGCATGTTCTGGGCAGTTCTGAAGCTACCCACTGTAATGTACAGCACATGAGCCTTTTTCACCTGCCCCAGGTGCTCTGCTGGGCACTTTTCATCTATTTCATTTTTATTCTCTCAGCCACTCAGCAAAGCAGCTAGTATTATCTTCATTTTGCAGATGGGAAGCTCAGTCCAACTATATAATCTTCCATTCTCACCTGCTATGTCAAAGAATCCAAAAATACTTAAAGAAACATCTGGAATTAAAAGATGCTTCTACAGAGCCAGCAGTTCAACTATTTCTTTGTCTTTTCCTTTTGGGGCTAGTTTTCTTTCTTTCTATCTTTTCTTGTAGAATCCTCCTACTTCGTAATTCCCCTTTCCCTCTCCCCACGTCACCCCTAACATTCTCTTAGTTTATCTAGAATGGATGTAGTGGTACTTAAATTTGTTCCTGCACAATTCACTATTAGCCTTTCATGCTGATGCCAACTCACTCAGTTGCTTATTTGGTCATTCACTTCATGATCATTTATTGAGCTCTTTCTATGCCCAGCACTGGGTTCCATGGTACCTACAATGTATACAAAGTGATTGTGGTATGGTCTGGGTCTTCAAAGTCCTCATAGTCTAGTGGGGAAGGAATGGATACAAACAAGCAGTTTCTAGTTAATGTGGTGAGAGCTTCTATAGAGAGATTTATACTGTGTTGCAAGAATACCAGGAATAAAAACCAACCTGGAGAAGTCATGGAAGACTTCCCAGAGAAGGTGTCACTAGAGTTGGGAAGTGAAGCATAAACAGGAGTTTATTTATTTCTCATTAATTCCTGGACAGACCATGTTAGTGATGTTGACTTGCCTATTTCCAGTCTTCTTTATATAAGCAGATGTTCTCCATATCACATACCTGTTGTTTCCTGGAAACAGCTGTTAAGACCAGAGATTGATGCTGGGCACCAGGAAAGCTAGTGACCAATAATTAGTGGCCTGACTTGAGAAGATGAGCTCAGCTAATCAGATTCCTTTTTCAGGAAATTAGACTTGGGAACAGAGGGATGGATCTAACTCGTGCTGGTTCTGCATTTGCAAAGTTGCAAGGTAGATTTGAGGTTGTGAGGCTGCAATTATTGTATGCAAGGGAGGTATAGAAACACTAAAGCAACAATAAACAGCAAACACGAAGGGCAAAAAAGGAGGTTGGGGCAGACAGGCAGAAAAAAAGCTGAGATGTCATGAAGGTGAAATAGTCCAGTGGCTTCTGAGAGAGATGAAGAAAGAGCTAGAGAGAGAGAGAGAGAGAGAGAGAGAGAGAGAGAGCACACAAGCTGCTGGAGTGGCAACAGCTCTCCAGTCCCCACTGTGATCCTCTGCTTCCCTTTCTGTCCTATGTGGGAGACCACTAAACAGCCCCACTATGCATCCCCTACTTTAAAAATGAGCTTGAATGAGTCTTGGTTCTTAAAACCTAGAGTCTTGGCTATAGCAATACTCTATTCCAAAAATGTTTTCAGGTGGAGCAGAACTTTTCCAGTTGGGTAAGGGGAAGAGGTCATGGTAGAACATTCTAGAAAGGAGGACATCAGCTCTGAGGATATAAGAGGTTCAGACGGGCTGGGCCTACAGTCAGTGACAAGGCTGGTAAAGTCTGGAGCCAAACTGGGAGGGCTTTAAAAAGAGTCCTTCGTGATTTGTGGAAATGAAATTGAAGTATTGAAGACTAAGTCCTACTTGTAACAACTAAGTAAATTGGGATGCATAAGACTGGCCTCCGTCAGGAATGAGCCCATCCATTTCCCTTTTATTCCTGGCTTCTCTAGCCAGTTTTCATCTGAAGCATCTTATCTCAGCTGAACTTTTGACAATGGCAAAGCCAGGGGAAATGCATTGTTTTCTTTTTTACAAGCCTCCAACTTTTTACAGCCCCCTGTTGCCAACACACTTTCTGTTATCAGGAGCTGAGAGATTTCATAGTTCTCATTTGTCATTGAACTACAGTGTTATCTGGTCTGGCCTTTTCCTGGTGGTGTTGACCTTGGAAAAGTGACTCAGTCTCTTGGAGTCTCATTTTCTTCATCAGTAAAATGGGGTTATTATATTTACCCAGCTGAACTCCAGTGTGGTGCTTTTTCAACTTTCTGTGGGGAAGCATCAAGATTTTTTTGTTTTTAAATGCATTTATTTATGTTAATTTTTGATTTTTCAATCCATCATAGACCAACACTAGGATGTAGCTTGTGCCATATGCAACTTGAGTTCAACAACATCCAAACTGGTTCAGACCCTGCTCCAAGAGAAGAGTGTTGATCATGTGCTTGAATGTCATAGCAATGTCAAAGCATTAGGAAGGCTTGTAAACACTCACTTTCATTTCTGTATTTAATGTGAACTGAAAACAAGTAGTTTGTGGACCAGCATCACTGGGTGGACCATACTTCGAGTAATACTGCTTTAGGAGTCTTGTGAAATCAAATGGTAACAAACCACGGGGTAGGGCTTTGGGAGTGGAGAATATGCTTTACGTGCAACTTGTGTATGTGATCTGCATTTATCGGGTCATAATGTGATGCTTGTCTCATGTTTCCTGGGTGTTTCCGGCTCTACCTTTGGCTTTTCTGGTTGTATTCCCCTGGTGGCTTAGTGTTTTCTGTTATGTGTAGGGCTTTGGGAGTGGAGAATATGCTTTACGTGCAACTTGTGTATGTGATCTGCATTTATGGGGTCATAATGTGATGCTTGTCTCATGTTTCCTGGGTGTTTCCGGCTCTATCTTTGGCTTTTCTGGTTGTATTCCCCTGGTGGCTTAGTGTTTTCTGTTATGTCCCATTCTCACTACTCGTGACTTGTCACTCTATTCTTCACTGATATGGATTATGTCAGAGTACAAAAGCCGCAGGTTTTAGAGTCTCAACTTGAATCTAGGCCCTGCCACTTTCTAGCTGTGGGATGTTGGGCGAATTGTCTAATCATGCCTCAGCTTCCTCATTTATAACAGAGTGCCAATAATACCTTGCTGGTAGTTATTGTGAGAATTAAATGGCCTAATGTGTAAAAAGTATACCTTGTGTCTAGTAGGTACCCAGTAAAACAGCTCCCTTTGCCTGATAAAATATGACTACATATTTTCCCCATCGTATCCTCTGAGATTTGGAAGCCTCCGGAAGTGGCATAGGCAGGCTAATACACAATGGTGGCAGCAGTGTCACAAATCAATATGTCAGCACATCCTGCATGCACTTTGCTGAAGCTCCAAGAGGAAGCAGAGGAGAATGCCATGGTTGACCCAAGTGCCAAAGCCCTTCCCTTTAACAGCCTCTCTGCCTGAAGGGACTCTGGACCCACACAGTCATGGAATCCCGAACTGCCCCTGCGGATGGGGTCCGGGCTGTTTAGTACAAATGCTGCTAGCTGTCTGCCTTTCGCCTGCTCCATTCTTCTTGCTGGCAGAGCCCTGGTTTGGCCATGGAAGGTGTCTCTGTCTCCAGCTCAGAGGCAAATCCTGATTAGTTTAACCAGTCATAGTAATTCCATTTTCCTGTATCAGTAATGGATTTTGGGGTAGGAGTGTCACCGTACAAATGCTGCTAGCTGTCTGCCTTTCGCCTGCTCCATTCTTCTTGCTGGCAGAGCCCTGATTTGGCCATGGAAGGTGTCTCTGTCTCCAGCTCAGAGGCAAATCCCGATTAGTTTAACTAGTCATAGTAATTCCATTTTTCTATATCAGTAATGGATTTTGGGCTAGGAGTGTCACACAGTATGGCCTAAGAGATGTAAAGGGGGAGCCGATGGGAGGTATCTGGGAAAGGTTTCTTCTACTCTTCAGAAGATTCAGTTTTTTTCTGCCTCTGGTTGTTTTCCTGTCCAGATGTGATGTCTGGAACTGTGGCAGCCCTATTGTGACCATGAGGGGAGCCAGTCTGGGGACACAGTTGACATATTGAGACACGGAAAAAACCTGGATCCTTGATGAAGATGTCATCCTACCCGAAGTCACCCTACCTCTGGCCTTTATGTTACATGAATTGGGGAAAATGAACTTGTAATCATTGTGCCAGCTTTTTGTATCAAAATTCCCAAATAAAACTTGAGAGAATGGGTTTTCTGGTACTCTGCAATGCTGAAGGCAGAGTGATGTTTGGAGATTCTTGGGCACAGATGCTGCTTTCCTCCTGCAGGTGAGGAAATGGACTCATTCGTGCTGTGTTTAAACACTTCCTTGAACAGAAGTCACAGATGTATATAAATTGCTTTATCCTTGTGACATGAGCTGTGAATAAGAAAAGAAAGGGCAGTGACATTGTCCTCTGAGTCTCATCAGAAGCTTGGGAGAAGCCTCGCTAAGACATGTACTCTGATCTGCACCTGCCTGGTGTTGTCATTCTGAATTCAGTAAGATTCTCTACCATTAGGTAATTAAAATGCAGACTTACTATCATGGGTACATATGTGTAGGAGTGTGCGTGGGGTGGGAGGGTCCTCGTCTGTGACTCACCTGAAACCCCTATAGCTGCTGTATTTGAGGTAATACATTTTCTAATTCTTTAAGTTACTTTTAATTGGGTGGTTTATTATTTACTGTTGAAACCACCCTAGTTGATATATGTTCTTTTAACCATGAGTGCTTGGCCAGTGGGTACAGGGACAACAGTAGGGTTAGCAACATAGGATCGTATGTGCTTTCTAAATGTGTCTTTAAGTTTCACAGTGAATCTGAGAGACAACCAGGCTCATGTCTGAAAACGATCCAGTCCACCTGCTCATTCATTCATTCATTCATGCATTCATTCAAGCCTGTTGAGTGTCCCCCATGTGCCAGCCACTGTGCCAGGCATTGGGAATACAATGGAAAAGGGGGCCAGCCTTTGGGAAAGTCATGTTCTAATTAACAAGCACTTTGGTTGCTTGATTTGCCAAACTGTCTTATGGGATTCTCAATATCTCAGAGACCACTTCTGTGTCGTTTCAACATTTTTAATTCGCCTGAGATGTGTCAGGGGAGGAGAGACTTGTTTCAGCTGTAGTTAGAAATCCAGGTTTCTGTGGCACTGGTTTCTATATATGTGTCCACTGTGTTGGTCGGCGAGAGCATCATGCTGGGAAATGTGATAGCCACTCTTTCCTTTTCTTTTTTTGGTGGTGGCCAGTATGGGGATCCAAACCCTTGATCTTGGTGTTATAACACTGCACATCTTTTCTTTACATAGTTAAAACATGATATTCACGTTTCAGGTATGAAATTGTCACATATTACATATCTGGGTCTCAGATCATCAATGCAAATGGTTATTGGTCCTCATACAGGCATCCATTCATTCTGCTTTATGATCCACCCTAGTGATGGTGGTGATAATTCTCAGTACTTCTGTGCGTGTCCCAATGTACTTCCACTGGCTCATGTGTTCTCATCTCATCGAAAGCATCGTAGAAGAGAACAAATACATCTAATCTTCGGGGAAATGTCTTTGCAGGTGGACAGGGACATCATACCAAGCACTGAAGGCTTTGAGCTTGTGAACTCTGGGGGGATTGAAGATGTGACTTGGGGGAGTAAATCTGTTTTTATATAAATAACGAGTGATTAGCATCCCTGTGACAGCAGTGAGTTCCCGGACATGAGTCTTCATTTCCATCTCTCTGGAACCTGTATATCTGCTTCTCAGAGGGGAGCTCTGATTAGGGTCTGGTCCTTTTTTCTTGTTCTTGCATGTCAAGATTTGGAAAAGAGTGATTGAATCAAGAGGGAAGGGCTTTTGGGGGGTGGGGATGGCAATTTTGGCGAGGTGTAGACATGCCATTCAATTTTCCTTCCTTCGAGCTCAGGTGGGGGAAACCAGGGAGGTAGTGGGTTGATGTGAGGTTGGATGTGCTCAGCGTGGGGGCATCCCCAGGGTGGGAGGTGGGAAGCTGGGCTTGCCCCGCTGTGCAGAGCTGGGGCTGGTTGCGAAGGGCAAGGCCTCCTGCTAAGCACAGAGCTTATGCTCTACACCTTGGCCGTTGCTCATTCCCTTCTCTGTACCTTTTATCAGTGTTGTTTCTACCACCTGATGAACACAGTTCGTTATGTCTCCATTCAGTATGACACTTGTTTATTGAGCTGGGCTCAGGTACAAGGGACACTGATGTGAATCAGACCCCAGTCCTCATGGGACTTGTGAACTCACGGGGGAGACTGACAGACTGACGTACCCTTCTTCAGGGACACTCAGTATCTAAGTGTCCCCATAGGGAGACATACAAGGGTTCAGGGAGCACAGAGATGGGGCTCCTAGCCCAGCCATGAGAGGTCATGATGATTTGGGGGAACAGTCAAGAGTTTCGTGTGACTGGAGCGGTGTCTTATTTCAGGCTACTGTAACAAAGTACCACAGACTGGGTGACTTACAAACAGCATGAACTTATTTTCTCATGGTTCTGGAGGCTGGAAGTCAGATCGGGGTGTCTACATGGTCAAGTTCTGCTGAAGGTCCTCTTGCAGATTATAGACGGCTAACTCCTCGTCTTAACCTCACGTGGTGGAGAGAGGGCTGGAGCGAGCTCTCTTGGATCCCGTTTATAAGGGCACCATCTTAGTCTGTTCAGCCTGCTGTCACAAAATACCGTAATGGGGTATATTATGAACAAGACAAATTTATTTCTCACAGTTCTGGAGACTGGGACGCTCAAGATCAAGGCGCTGGTAGATTGCATGTCTGGTGAGGGTGATTTTTGGTTCCTAGATGGTGCCTTCTAGCAGTGTCCTCATGCAGTAAAAGGGGTACACAGCTCTCTGGGGTCTCTCTTCTGAGGACACTAATCCCATTTATGAGGCTCCCTCTCAAGACCCAATTGCTTTCTATAGGCGACCTCCTGATTCTCACACTTCCCATAACCTACCTCATCAGGAAACTCAGCCACAAAGAGTTTAGGTAACTTGCCCCTTAGCTTGGGGGTTGGGATGTCAGCATATGAATTAGGGGGGCACAAACTTTCGAACCATAACTGTGTCCAAGTGCAGGGAGCAGCAAGAGGTAAGCCTAGGGAGAGCTCAGGCTGTGCCGTAGATAGCCTTGCCTGGATGTGTCCGGAGGATGGACTTCATTCTACAGACAAAAGGTATTGATTGGAATCTTTTATGCTGGGGATGCATGTGGTCAAATTTTATTTTCCTCCCTTCCTTCCTTTCTTTTGTTTTCTTACTTTTTATAACTTCCCAACTGGCCCCTGATATCGCCTCTCTAGTCCTTGTAATAATAGGAATTGTTACCATTATTTATTTGTTTAAATTTTTATTGAATCATAATTGATTATACATGTTTTTGGGGTTCAATGCTGATATATTTTGATCAAATCAATATTACTAGCATATATATTGTTACAAATCATACTTATTCTTTATTCCCCTTGTCCAATCTCTTCCTATCCCCCTCTCCCTCCCCCCTCCCACCTCTGATAACCCTAGATTTCTTCTCTCCTTCTGAAAGTAGTGGTTACTCTGTTGATTTGTTGCCTAAATGATCTGTCCAATGCTGAGAGATGTGTTCACGTCCCCAATATTGTTGTGGAACAGATGCTTCTTCTGTCACTCTGGAATGGGATTTGTGGAGAGAGACATCCTCTGCTTTTCTTTGGTCTCTGCTGGTGACTTTCTTTGTGTCAATGCACTCCATTGGCTGGTGGAACATCTGCATGGTGATTGTGGCATCTAGTTGCTTTCGTGGCAGCCATGGTTATTGTGTTGGCTATGATGGGCCACCCACATGGAGGTGATATTTTTGGCATGCCCCTTGGTGCTGGAAGTGAGCCTGGTTGTGGGAGGGGGATCTGGTCCCTGGATCCATGCCTCAGGTCTCTAGGTGGACCCAAGGTGCTGGCAGTGGCCTGGGCCAGAACTGATTTTTCGTCCTTTGCTTACTTCTAAAATGGAGGAACTTCCCGTGGGGACCAGTGCTTGAGCTGTGTGGTTTAGCTAAATTGCTGCTTTGCTGCGGATTCCCTAGGGAAGGCTTTTTGTGCAGCTTAGGTTGTAATGGTTGACTTTATAGGTACTTCTGGCTCTCCAGAGACCTGGTGTGCCTGGGTTGTGTAGAGACTTTGATCTGGGTCTGAGACTTTTCATCAAACTGCACCCCATGCAACTCTATATTCCTGACCAGTCTCCTCTGAGTGGTCCTGAGCTGATTGGGGTGCCAGTCACCTGTCCTTGCTTTGCCCCAGTGTTCCCCTGGTGGGCCCATCCCCTCCACCGCCTGTGCTGCAAACACTTCCCATGGGATGGGCCATGGGACAGGCCATGTGCTAGTCCCTTGCGATGACTCACTGGCTTCTGAGTGGCTCCTTTTTTTCAGTTGTTCTTGTTCCTCACTTCTAGTGGGTCGATGGGAACCCTATTAGTGGTCTTGCTGGCCTGGAGGCCACCAAGGCCCTCTTCTCCCCTGTCACCTCCAAGCAACTTCATCCAAAGGGCATAGCTGCGGCTTTTGCTGCTTCCTGCCCCATGCACTCAGCAGCTCCAGGCTTAAAGCAGCCGTGGAATGAAATGGTCGGAGTGGTTTTTTCTTTCTCTCATTGCGGCTTCTCCCACCTTCATGCACTCCATAGGGTTCTCCTCTTCCCCTGAGCTCTAGCATCCCCAGCTTGGCTGTTGTTGCTTTTTTATAGTTGTAAATTGGTTGATTTGTGGGAGAGAGTGACACTGGGGACCATCTATTGAGCCATCTTGACGGGAAGCCCTGTCACCATTTTTTAAACACATGCTATGTTCTAGGCCTGTGCTAAGCAGTATTTCAACATCTGTTCAATCCTCACAATAACCTCATTAGGAAACTCAGCCACAGAGAGATTAAACAACTTGCCCAAAGTCACACAGCTAGGAAGGGGTGGAGTTAGAATTTAAATATAGACTCAGTTTGACTATAAATTGTTCCCCTAACTAGGAGGGGGATGACAGAGTCTGCTCTAAGATGTTTGAGGTGAAGGGATGCAAAGAAGTAGACAGATGCAAGTGGTGTCAAGGGGGGTGATTCATCGGGACCCAGGGACAAACTGTGTAGCTGTCTTCTTCTGTGTGCTGTGTGGCAATGCTGAACTATGCATAGAGTCCTTGTGCTCCTTCAATTGTTCCTTCCTCTTCTCTGTAACTTGAGAGACAGTTCTTTGTGGGCACAGACTGCCTCTAATACTTCACTTTATCCCAGAGCCCCAAGCACACATCAGGTCTTCAGAAGAGGATGATGATGATTTAGGCTTCCCCGACACAGCACCCAGTGGGTAGCCAATAAGTGGTTGCAAACCATTTTGCAAATATAAATGCCCTTTTGATGCTATAAGGAATATTAATAACAACAATAATAAAATCCCCTCTTTTGAAGGATTCAGTGATTTCTTTCTTTCTATACTTCTTTGCCCATTAAAGCCCTTTCCTCTCCTCTTAGTCAACAACAAGAAAGGAATAGTCAGTACCAGTCAGATCAAGGGACAGAATAATGTGAGGCCTGATCGAAGTTGTTTTTGTTCCTCTGAACTCTTCCTGCTTAACGATGATGATGATGATGATGATGAAATCTTCTGAGTGCTTCCTATATTCAAGGAAGCTTCATAAGAACTATAGAAGGTAGATATTATCATCATCTCCTTTTACATATGGGAAAACTGAAACTTAGAGACGTTAATCATTTTACCTAAGGTCACACAGGTAGTGGCAGAACCCATTCTCTCATTCTTAGATTGTGATGCTTACCAGCATTATGCTTTTATTGTAATTGTCATTATTATTATCAATCTTATGGTTAAAACATTTGTGTCAGACCTGAGCTGGGCACTTCTAAATCCAGAATCCTACTTCAACTTCACAGCAGCTCTATGAGGTTGGCACTATTCCTGTAGCCCAAACATTCTACAGTATTTCATTCTGAATCTGGTCATTTTGTACAACTCTATAGTCCTATTTAGTGTAAAATCAACTTGTAAGGAAATAAAAAGTACTATAAAAAAAACCCTGTATCTTTATACCTTCTACATCACCTGTTTATTTTTGCACCCTCCCTTCCTGTACTCATTCATGTGTGTTTAGATTTCAATTCCAGGTGCATATTCATCTTAAAATGTAGGTACAATCCATACAACGTTTTATCCTTCCTTTATTGCTTACATTATTTGGAGACATTTTTCTGAAACTTCATAATTATAAATTTTTCTGATTGTAGTAGCCACCTCATGGATATGCCATTAGTCACTCACTAGAAGACCTCAATTTTTGGACATTTTAGCTTGCAGTGACTATCTGTGTCTATACTATTTAGGAAACTTCTTGTGAGTTGCCTTCTTGGAATAAATTGTTAGGTCAAAAGGCAGTCAGCAAGTATTTATCGAGTACCTGTTTGTTTCATGCTGTGTTCAGGAGCTGCAGGCACAGCTGTTAATGGGACAGACAACCACTGTCCTCTTCAAGTTTACATTCCTCTTAGGGAGACAGAGACCAAAGGGATAAACAAAGAAATAAACAAGATAAATTATGGACTTTGATAGTACTATGAAGAAATAATAAAGTGACAGGGTAGAAAGTAACTGGGGGAGTCCACTCAGATAGATCTCCTGGACACCACTCTGAGAAAGGTTCATTTGAGCTGAGACACAGAGAATGGGAATGAGCCAGCCATTCAGAGTGATGTAGGCAGAGGGAGGCACAGGTGAACATGTGGTCGCCTCCACATACCAAGAGAGCTTGATGTGTGAGTGGTGCACAGTATACAGCTGGTCACACATTTCAGTGTAATCCCTTGCTCCAAAAGTCTGGATTCTGTTTAGTAGAACTCTTTCATTCTTCTCTCCTGACTCCTGTAGCAGCCTCCTGACTGTTCCTCTGTTTCCACTTTTGTCTCTCTTCAATCAATTTGCCACTCAGCAGCCAGCCTAACTGTGTAAGTGTGGATCATGCATGAGTTACAAATTATAGAAACCCCATCTCACACTTGATTCAGGGGGGGGAAAAAGGTGTTTAATGGCTTACAAAGCTAAAAAGTCCAGGTACATCTGGATCCAAGGTCTCAAGCAATAGCTGCAGGAATCTTTCTTAGCTCTGCTTGACTCTGGACTGGCTTTATTCTTAGCATGTTTTCCCCTTGCTGTGGTAAGATGGTCACAAGCAGCTCACAGTTTACATCTTTACCAACAGTTCTAGCTAAAATCTTGTTTATTGGCCTGGTTGAGTTACATGGTGGCTGGTTTGGTGGTGGGCATGGGCAGCTGAGTTGGTTAGCATGATGGAGGGGGTGGTAAGGCAGCAGGGATTGATTAGCCAAGATGGATTATGTGCCTATTTATGGTGCTGGGGAATGGGATGAAAGTAATGAAAGGGTAACTATTCAAACGAAAATGACATTCTGCTTCTAGGAGAAAAGTGGATCCTGAGCAAGCAAAAATAAGACATTTACCTCTACATCTATGGAGAGATTCTTCTCTCTCATTCATTGCACTCTAGCCACATTGGTTTCCTTTCTCATCCTGAAACCTCTGAGCTCCTATCTGCCTCCAACACTTGGTACAAGTTCCCTCTCTCTGTCTGGATTTGTCTTGGAATGATTGGCTCAGTCTCATCCTTTAGCACTTAGCTCAAATGACCCTTTCTCAGAAGCATCCCAGGCTGTAGATCTAAGTGGACTCCCTCAATTAGTTTCTATTCCATCACCTTGTTTATCTCTATCCCTTTGGTTTGTGTCTCTACCACTAGTATGTAAGCTTGGGGAGGACAGGACTGTATCTGTCCCATCCACTGCAGTTTCTCTATCTCTGCAAACACAGCCTGGAGCGTAATAGGTGATCATTGAATATGTGTTGAGTAAAGAAATGAATAAATGGACATTAGTGTCTTCAGTTTTCCTGGATTTTGATGGAGTCACTGCCTTAAACAGTGTAAATGTAGACCAGTTGTCCCAAACCCATAGACCAGGAGCCAGCAGAACTCAAGCTTTGATTTTGAAAGTTTCAGTTCCTACCTTGGACAAGCCAGTAGACTTTTCTTGTGTCTCATTTTCTTTTCCTGTAACATCAGTACAAAGACCCTTACCTCTGGGGGTGGAGGAGTGGTAGGAACTAAAGTGATTGGAATGTGGCTGGGCTTTGTAATTTTAAGGGTGTTATGCAAATATTAGGGCTTGTTATTGCCAATAGATGGCTGAGCTCTCTGGGGTGGGATTCCAAGCTACATCTGCTTTGTATCCTTGCCTCTCTCCCTTCCTTCCATGTCTGGTTTCTAGCTCTCATGTATACCCTTATTTATTAATCAGTTAATTTGCCAAATATTTACAGAGTATCTGCTCTTTCCTAGCCCAACTCTTGAGTCATTCTGCTGTTTGGAGACGGGGAGGACATGACCAGTGTTAGGTGCTGGGTTAAGGTGGTGTGTGTGTGTGTGTGTGTGTGTGTGTGTGTGTGTGTGCGCGCGCGTACCAGTGTTAGGTGCTGGGTTAAGGTGGTGTGTGTGTGTGTGTGTGTGTGTGTGTGTGTGTGCGCGCGCGTGCGTGCACATATAGTGTGGAGAGCAGGGACAAAAACTAAGAACCCCCACCCCCTTCTGCCAAACTTCAGATCTTCTCAGAGATTGTTCTTTCTGTTTATTTATAAAAAGGTGGGGGCCCCTGGCTTTCAATGATAATTGTGTGTGTGAAAAACTGGCAGGCCATCAACTGCAATTGTTTTTGTTTGTTTGTTTATTCAATTAAAAAGTTAAAATGACCTTCAAAGGCACAGAATTAAAAACACCAGGAATGGAAATCACTAGGTCTCACACTTGGTCTGGACACAATGGCTTGTTGCCTTCTTGTTTTTCCCCAGGGGCCCAGGGCATTGGGCAACTGCAGGCCAATCCATTTGACTCCTCCTCATCTGGCCAGGACACTTGCTGAGCATGAAGCCTTCTTCCAGGGCTCTTTATGTGAACCAACTCACACAGTCCTCAAGTCCATCACTGCCTGTAAGAACTCGGAACTCTCCATGTGTTTTTTAGCTGGGTTATCTGTATTCTTTTGTATACTTCTCTCTGTTCTCAAAGGGTTTGAGCCTGAAAATATGGTTCAAAACTCTAGAGGTTATGTCAAATGTCACCTTAGCTTTTTGGTGAAGACTTGAAGAATATCTGCCTAGCTGAGTCTGGCACATCCATTTTTATGGATACTTTGGTAATTGGCTTTTGGGAAGTGTCTTCCCATTGGGGCCTTTCTGAAATCCCCATGCTAAGTCATTGATGGGAAAGATAATACCTTTTCAGAGCAAGCCAAAGAGTGAAGAAGAAAGAAAATTTTATTTACCCCAGCCCTGTTCTTTATGGCCTGCCAAATTCACCCATGCATCACTTGGGATTTGCCGTTAAAGGCAGATGCTCTGCTTCTTTGGTTCACGAACACTTTGCAGAACACATCTCGCTTTGCCTTTGTTCTAGCTTTGTTCAACATTGGACCTTTGGCTGTACTTTCTATCTTTGATCTTTCTCTTGCACCCATCCATCATATTCACCAACGTATTTAGGTTATCCCAGCTCAGTCCTTAGTGTTCCCTTGGATTTGCCTTGAACTTCATCCTATTGACTCCCATAGGATTCTTCAGTTCCAGAAGTGCCCTCTAGGCCTCAGTCCTTAGCCCCAGCTTGTTTAGTTGGCTCATCTCTGTCTTGGATGCTTACTGTGGACGAAGCTCTGACTGCACTTAGTGGTTTGTTTTATCTGGTTGGCTCACGTTGGGGTACCTTGTTCTTCTAAAGGATTCCTTTTCCTGAAGTCCCAGGGGTCTTGATTCCCTACCTCTTACCCCCAGCAGGTGTCCAGCATACCTGTTGCCTGTTCTGAAGCAGTAAAACAATTCTTCAGTGCTATAAACTCAAGGGCTCACCTGCTGAAGGTCAGTGTGTTCAGAGATGTTTTTACAGCCAGTAAACACAGCAGCTATTTACGATTGAGCACATTGGGCTGTAAATTATTTCACTGATAGCACCAGTCCCTTATTTATAGAGAAATGGGGGGAAATTACACGTCCACTCTGCATGGTAAGAAAATGCAGTTCTGGTTTTACCCATGGACTTCCTATCATTCTACTGATAAGTTATTTCTTTTATTCCCCTAGCGTGTTATTTAACATTGGATTTTCGGCCTATGGGCCCAAGAAAGACACATTTGCCCAATCAGTCTTTTTTCTCTGCTGGAACTGTGGCCTTAGAGAGGCACTTTTTTGGCCCAAGTTGGCTGTGTGAAGGTTGTTTCCTAGACCTGAGGCTCTGTCATTTACAACTAGTGAACTTTGGTACTTACAGATATTTCAGGCATTGATGTGCCTTCTTCTGCTACAGGATGACTTCTGAAAGCCCTGGTCACTTCTGCCATTGGTGAAGACTGGGTTTTCCTGCTCCATGACTGCTCAAAAGGAAATCCCAAAATACCTGCTGGTAATTGTGTTCTGCTGCTTGGCACCTTGTTCTTTTTTTCATTTGTCCATAAGGCTGGGCCCAGGACATTGGAGATTTGGGTGGACAAGGACCAAAAAGTTACAGATCAGGGAAGTGGGTGTCTGGCAGCTTCTGGGGATTGAAAAGATATGAAGAATATGAAGGCAGCCAGACACAGATTTGAAACCTGGGCCCCAGCTATTGTCCAGCTGTTGGACAGCTGAGTTCACTTGGGCACTTCACATTTCTCTGGGCCTCAGTTTCTTCATCTGTAAAATGGGCATAATAGGGTATACCTCACAGGGGAGAGGTGAAATGAGCATACCTGTGAAAGAACCTGGCATGTTCTATGCAGAGAACTGACCTGCACAGGTCACACTCAGGCTCTAAGCTAGCGGTTTAGGGCCACCCAACCGTTCCTCCTCCTCTTGGCCTGAGAGTAGACAAAGGGACTGGAGAAGACTGGACACTACCTCAGTGCCCTAGTGCTCTTGAGCCTAGGCAGGAGTGGGTGGCCCTGTAACACTATGTCAACACTGACCCATGGAGCTGCACTGCAGTGGCTTAACAGAAGCCCCATCCCAAGTCTCCACTGCTCTTCCACGGTGACAGCTCTGCCTAGTTAGAGGCTTCCCCATGGTTTAGGTTGAATTGAGCCAGGGTTCTGGGCAAAGGATATCTCTTCCCATGCAGCTGGCTTCTAACCACCTCCCAACAGACAGGTGGGGAGGGACAGAGCACCACTGGGCCATCAAGTGGACAGCTGCTGGCCCTCCCCATTGAATCAACCTCAGAGCCCTGGTGGAAGGTGCTAGAGGCTTGTAAATACCTGGATGTTTCCACAGGCATTTGCAGCAGAAGGCTTCCCCACTCCCAGACTTTAATCTAAGACTGGTTTGGGTCTGGGGGTCTCTCACTTCCCCAAATTCCTGAAGAAATGAGTCAGATCCATTTGAGCTTCTAGCTGAATTCCTGCCCTTGTCCCTCCAACCCTCAACACACACACTGAGGAAGAGAGAAAGTATGACCTACCAGTCCCTGCCATGTAATCTGTTATATCTTGCTCTATCCTGACAGCAGTTCCCACCCCCAGGCTGGAGTGAATAACCCCAATACAGAGGGAGCTAAGGCCTACGGGAGTGAACTGAGTCGCCTGAGATCAGCGGCCAGGAGGTGAGAGTGGGCTCTGAACCCAGGACTCCAGCCCCAAAGCCCTGCACAACTCTGCCGCCTCTAGACCAGGAGGGAGAAAGGCTGGAGAAGGCGAGGTGGATAAGTGAGGGGGGCAGGGGCGGGCAGGAAAAGGGAAATACTGCATATAAAGAAAAGCAGGCAGTTATTGCCTCATCGAGGCGAATGAAGTTCGCTCATGTGGTGGAAAGTTTTGAAACTTGGCTTTGAAAACTTTATCTTCAATAGATTGTGAGGCCTGCATACTGGGAGTTCTCCCAGCACACCCAGCTTCTAATTAGAGATTTGGTTTCTCACCCAACCTGATCAGACTTACTGAAACAACCATTTTTCCTATCCAACTACCTCTAATTGGCAATTCCACAAATCTGCATATGCTACCCAGCCCCAGGAGGCAAGGGACACACTGTCCATTGTCTGTGACTCCTTCAGAGCCCCTGGTGTGTATGTGTGTGGAGGCCATTGCCATCTCCATTACCCAAATGAGAAAGCAAGTGCAGAGAGTGCATGAAACTTGCCCAAGGTCAAACAGCTGACAGTGTCAAAGCCCAGCTCTGGAAGTCCAGACTTGGAGCCCTGCACTGCCAGATTCCGGGATCCATCTTTTCCATGGTATTAGTCTGAGGGCTGCTTTCCATGCAAATGTGTTCATGCATATTCACCAATTCAATTGTCATAATAACTTTAGAAATTCAGGTGCTGTGTTCTTAGTGCCCCTGCTTTACAGAAAGGATTTTATCAAGGAGGTTAAATGCCTTGATTGAGACCTCACAGCTATCCGGTAGAACTTGTACCTGAATTTTCTAGACTCCAATGTCTTATTCCTTTCATTATACCATGTTTAAAGAACTGATTCTCCCATCTTTCCATCTACCTATCCATCCTTTCATCTTTCCTTCCATTCACCCACCCATCCATCCTTCATCCATCCATTCACCCAATCATCTTTTCAGTGCTTACTTTGTAGCAGGTCCTATGCTAAGTCTAGGTATTGTACTATAATGATGAAAAACTGCCATTGCCTCTAGAAGGCTGTGATCTGTTGAAAGAACAAATAATCAATTGCACAATAAAGTACTGAAATAAGTGCGGCAGTAGAATTGTGCAGGTGGAAGGAGATTAAGCCTGCCCCGTTGACTGGGGGAGGCAGTAATACTCTGCCTCTGCTTGTTGAATAGTTTGTTTTGGAGAGTATGTTCTGTGTCCATTTTTCAAAATCTCCTTCTAATTGAGTGAGGCACCTGCCCCTGTGGCATCCTGTGGGCAGTGGTTGAACAGGAAGTCATTCTCTGTGCGAATTAGGTTAATTTGGTGAAAATGAAATGAATAGCTGTGTAATCTGGGCTGATGGGAAAGCCTGGGGAGCACGAAGCTGCACTTGCTGCAGAAGCTGCTAATTGAATTGTGACCTTGGGCTCTAACTGGTTACATAAACCATCCCCAGGTGAGAACTAACCAGGGCTCATCCAGCTGACAGGAGCTGGGCTGCCTCTTCTCATTAGGATCCTGAGTGCATTTCTGAAACTGCCCAGACATGTAGAAAGGGCTCCTTTTCTTCAGTTCACAGGTCCTAGGAGGACTCTGGGTGGACTTCAGTGACCCATGAATCCTTGAAATTGAATGAAAAAAGTGTGTATATGTGTATGTGTGGTTCTCTGGGAGAAGGGCCAGAGCTTTAATCAGTTTCTCAAAATGGCCCCTGAGTGAAATAATGTAAAGAACTAGTGATGTGGTTTCTGGTTCCTGCCCAAGCAGAGTTTTGATTCTGTAAGTCTGGGATGAGAACCAGGACTCTTTTTTCATTTGTTTTTAGATTTTCAGGTGATTCTAATGCTCAGTCACTCTTGGGAACCATTGAACTGGAACGCTACTTCTCAAACTTTAATGAGCATATAAAGCCCCTGCGGATCTTGTTAGGATGCAGGTTCATGTTCAGTAGGACTGAGATGGGGCTGGGGAGTCTGCATTTCTAACCAGCTCCCAGGTGATGCCGATGCTGCTGGTGGGTTGACCATGCTTTGAGTAGTAAGGGTCTAAAGGCATGTTTTTGTTTGGGTAGGCCATAGGACATTGGTTAGATTCAAACTACATCCAATTCCTCTGCTTGGAATTGAGGCTACTTACTCAGTCCACTTCCCCTTGAGGAACACAATTAGAAGGCATTTAAGAGATTTTTAAGGGAGTGATGAGTACTTGACAGCCAAAAATTCCATTTCCAGTGGCAATATGGAGAGTGGAAAGAATAAGTCTGAGGTTAGATAGACTTAGGTATAGGGCTGGCCCGTGGCTCACTTGGGAGAGTGTGGTGCTGATAACACCAAGGCCCCGGGTTCGGATCCCATATAGGGATGGCCGGTTCGCTGACTGGCTGAGCGTGGTGCTGACAGCACCAAGTCAAGGGTTAAGATCCCCTTACCGGTCATCTTTTTAAAAAATTAAAAAAAAAAAAAAGATAGACTTAGGTATAAATCCAGGCCCCAATACTAATCATTCTTGTGTATCATTAGGGATGATATCAGCTATAGATAACAGAATGATTGACTAACAGTGGCTTAAGCCAATAGGGGCTTATTTTTCACACATAACAAGAAGTCCTCGGGTAGTGTTAGGATCCTTGGATTGGCTGCCACTCATCGGGACCAGGATCATTTTGTTCTGCTCGACGTCTCTAGCATGCTGCTCTTGTCGGGGGAGAGAACACCTCTCCCAGTGTCTTGTCAGCACTTTAGGCAGAAAGAAGGAGATACTGGCTGGAATCACATTGCCTACCCATCCCTGGCTGCAAGGAATGTTGCAAAAGGACTACAAACATTTCCGACCTCTGTTCTGGAAAACAGCAAGAGAGAAGAGATTTGAGAAATGCTATAAGGTCCGCTCACAACAGTATCTGACACATCATGTGACTCTAGGCAATTTACCGAATCTTTTTGAGTGTCAGTTTCCTCATCTGTAAAACAAGGAGAATAGTTCCTTATAGCAGTGGTTCTCCAAGTGTGGTGTGTGGTTCCCATACCAGCAGCAACAGCATCACCTGGAAAAAACTCAAGCCCCACCCCAGATCAGCTGAATCAGAAACTCTGAGGGTGGAGTTCAGCAATCTTTGTTTTAACAGGCCTGCCAGGTGATTCTGATGCATGCTCAAGTTTGAGAACCACTACATTAAAGATTTCTGGGAAAACTAAGTACGATGATTATTTAAGGCACGTGACACTCAGAGAGAGCTCATAACTTGTAGCCTGGGAGTTCACATCTTAGACTAAAATAAAATGTGATCAAGTCCATTTTTTTGTAATGATGACTTGGAATAAGAAGTTTAGAAAATATCCAATAAAAAATTTCCAAGGTTTATTCTGACCAGTGATATCCTCTAATTCCTGGGATCCTTTGGATCAAGTCCATTTTTTTGTAATGATGACTTGGAATAAGAAGTTTAGAAAATATCCAATAAAGAATTTCCAAGGTTTATTCTGACCAGTGATATCCTCTAATTCCTGGGATCCTTTTGAGAACCTGTTGACTAAGGAAAGGCTACTGAGCTGAAGAAAGTTTGAGAGAGCTGGCCATTATTTTTTTAAAGACTTACAGCTCTATTGAGATATGTAGGTTAAGGCAACTACGCTAATTGTCTGGCTCGTGCAATTGTTGGAATCCCGCTGACGTAGCCAATTGTATTGTCGGGTTAGGGCTAGGGCTCACAGACCCTTCAAACCCATTGTGTAGACTGGGTCACCAGACCCCTCACACATGGGTCCAGGAGCTAGGTAATTGGGAAAGAGTGTGTCTTTTTTTTTTTTTTTTTAGCATATTCACTGAGTTGTGCAACCATCTCCACTATCAAATTTCAGAAGATTTTCATCATTCTTCAAAGAGACCTCACGCCCATTAACAATTGCTCTCTGATCTCTCCACCCCTCAGCCTCTGACAGCCACTAATCTACTTTCTGTTTCTAAGGATTTCATTTATCTACGTGTTACTGACTTGTTTACTAGGAGGAATTCCAAGAGCAATGTTGACATCATTGATGACAAGATATCAAAATTCTAAAACTGAAGTCCAACATGAGTTCATCCTGTGCTATGACTGCCAGTGAAAACAATAACAACAATGACAATATTGTTTACTGTTGTCAACAAATGTGGTTTTGTTGTTCTACTGGGAATCAAAACTCTTGGGTAAATTATTACACGTCTATGGCCTTTAGTCTCATCTGTAAGGCGGGGAAGCTGAACTTCCCCAGATGGTGTCTGAGAACCTCTGTTCTGAGAGTCTAAGGCACTATTTTGTGCTGCTTGGAGCCAGCAACAAGTTCTGCCCCCAACTCTGGGTCCTACGCTGTGAGAGAGACCAACTGGTGGAAGCCCATTGAAATGGAAGTAGAAAACAAGGCTGGAGAGAGGCCTGAAGCCTTGGCAGAAGAAACTGGGGTGTCACTCTGGAGGAACGAAGGGGCTGGGGTATAAGAGACCTGCCTCGAAATTTCTATCCTGGGAGGAGGAGGCAGATGGGATTCTAGGGGGCTCGAAGGAGAGAACCACGACTCTGCAAGAAGCTACAGATCAACATAAGAAGAACCTCACAATAGTCAGAGATACCAAATAAGGAAGAGGTTCATTTGGCAGGTAGAGTGTACCCTGTCCCTGGAAGTGTGCTCTTGGAATGTGACGCAAGTCACCCCCCCCAACGGGGGATGGACTAGAGGGTCTTTCAAGTTTTTGCCAAAAATGCAATGTTGTAGATCTGTGAAAGTCTGAGATCAAAGTGAAGTAATGTGTGTGTAAAATACTTACTTTCTTACTTGCAAGGACAATAGCCTGTGGCAAATCATGAAGTTTTACTTTTGACTGTTATCTGTCTCCTTTCTAAATGGAGTTTTGTTTTGCAAATAGGGGGTTTTCTCCAGGGATGTATGAAGAAAACAATGTTCCTGTTAGCATTCTTTCATTTGAGGCAGCCAACCTTTCAGATTCAGAAATGGTCTCCATCTTGGTGGGTGTAACGAGAGAGCAGAGTGGTGTGTCAACAGACTTGCTGCAGAGGGGCCGGGGGCCATCATGGTGACACATCCACAGCTCAGTGGGAGCCCCAAAGGGGGCAGGAGCTCCTCCACTGGAGCCTTTGCAGTAGGGAAGTTTGAAATGAGCCCTGAGAGAAAAGAGGAGTCCCCCTCCAAGGGCGACGGCTGAGCCATGTGGCTGGAGCTCCTGCTACCAAATTCCCTGCCAGGTCCTTGAAATCCAGGCCAGATGAGAATGACGACGATGGTTAAATACATGCAGCACTGAGTCTGGCTGGGCCCTGCTTCAACACTAACTTGTTTCATCTCATAGAATCCTCACATCAGCCCTATGGGAAAGGGACTATTATTATCTCTCATTTACAAAGGTGGGAACTGAGCCACCAAACAGCTAAGTTTTTACCTAGGGACACAGAGTATTGGGCAGACAGAGAGAACAGGGGACTTAGAAAGGCATCACTGAGGAGTCAACAGTGGCGCTGGCCTGGAGGGATGAGCACATGCTCATCAGGGTAGAGTGGACCCTGGAAAGGGGGGCAAGAGCACACATAGCATGGCAGCAGGGGCGCCTGAGCAGCTGGGAGGGGCTCACCTTTCCATACAGCAGCTGGTGGGGAGCAGGGGAGATGCCAGCCCTGGGGAGGACAGGCAAGTCCTCGGACAAACTTGTGTGTGCTGCTTGGAGACAGGCATTGACTCGTGCAGGCCAGGTGAGCTCGAGGAACCTCTCTCTCCAGGAGGCTGGTGGGAGGTAGACTTTCCCTTGACCTACCTGGTCCCCAGTCTCCCCTCAAGGTCTGACTTCTTCCTTTGACCTTCTCCTAACAAGTGAGTGGTTGTGTCTCTAACAGGGCTCCTCTCAGAGGAGGACCTTCTCATCTGATCTGGCCCTGAGAAATTTCACAGGGAAGGTCTTTACCACCCGGTACCCGATTGCTCGAGGCGAGTCTCCTTCCAGCAGGGCCTACAGCTGCCCTGTCCTCCTGGATGGATGATCCAACTCCAGCTGGGCTTCCCAACCCGCACACACTTCGAAGACAAGGCAATATAGGAGGCTGGTCTTCCTTTGGCGCTCAAGAAAAAGTGTGGTATGGGCCTACAGCTGCCCTGTCCTCCTGGATGGATGATCCAACTCCAGCTGGGCTTCCCAACCCACACACACTTCCAAGACAAGGCAATATAGGAGGCTGGTCTTCCTTTGGCGCTCAAGAAAAAGTGTGGTATGTTAGGCTCTCAAATACTCTTCCTAAAAAGCTTGGCTGTTAAGAATTCCACTCCCAGCAATCATGATCTTTGCCAGGTGGCTGGTGAAATATAAAGAATTAAGACTTTGGCACCAGATGGGCCAGAATTTGAATACTGTTTTAGTCCTGTGTGGCTTTGGATGAGAATATCATTTCTCTCCGAGAAAACAATCATAAGAATAGTGGGTTTGCGAGCTTATACACAGCTAGGAGGTGTTGGGACACTGGGTTTTTTATTCTTCATGTTGCATTATTACCCTTTGCAGAGCCACTAACAGGGTGTCTTGAGGAAGCATTCCCTTCCTGGGGCCCAAGCGTGAGCAGAGTTTCTGATGGTCTCCCTGGCAGCTGGGTCTGCCCAAGTTTCTTCTACAGACAAAAGTTTGCATTGAACTTCACCCTCTGCACAATGAGGAAACATGTTTTAAAGGCCTTACTTGTCAAAAAGAGTTATAAAACAGACCTAATGAGACTTCTGGATAGAGCAGGGGCCATCTGATTGGCTGCTCTGGAGTGAGTGGGGCTGGAGTTCAGGCCTCTAAACGCATTTGCCGGCCACACTCCATGTCTGGTCTGTCCTGTCCTGGCTGTGTGTCCCGGGTGCACCGCCCATCCCTCCTTGTACTTCCCTGATAAAATGCTTACCTGGATATTGTTCTGGAATGATTGATTGTTAAATACCCTGCAAATATAAAACTAGGCTGCTAAGTCACCCTTGAGAGCAGTCCAGGAAATCCTCTAGTTTAATGTTACAGTTGGCTGCTTCTGAACAGAATCACCAAGCTGCAGAATCCCCCAAGGCCAACCCCTTCAGTTTTTAATGGGGAGACTGAGGCCCAGAAAGGGGAAGGCACTTGCATATCACGGAGATTTTACCACAATTAGAAAAAGACAAGACAAGAAAGGACAAGAAAGAAGAATGAACAGACAAGGTTCCTGTGGATAGGGTAGATGGCAGACTCACTGGGTTTATGCTGCTTGGAGGCCTCTAGGCGCTTCCCCTCCCTGAGCGCCTCCTCCTCTCCATCGTTGCCCTCCTCCTTATCCTTCTTTTTTCCCCACAGATAGGGAGCAGTTTATCCACCTAGAACCGAATGAGGATGGTAGCATATTGTTCCCATTTCACAGAAACATTAGACAGATTCTCCAAGGTCACACAGCTTACTTGGCTGTGTGGCAACTGATTCAGGGTTCCATCCCAGGTGAGCCTGATGACCATCATGATACCATTTTAAAGATGTCACACTGAGGCTTAGTGGATGGCGCCTTACATCTGGCACTCAAATCCATGGCCACTATGTGGGAGACCACTGATGTTCTCTACTGACCGCTGCCTGCCTGTGATCAGCTCCGAAACATTCAAGTCCATTGCTTAAGTCCTGTGACCCTTTCATTGTTAGGAAAATTTGGATCTAAAAGTGAGGGGGTCTTGGGGGATGCTTGGTCTGTTAGGGACTGAGAGGGTGAGGATGGATGTTTTCATATTCAATTGGCAGCCACAGGCTGAATTCCTAATTCCCTTCCTTATCTATTTGCTGCCTGTTTTCCATGCTTGGCCCTTTTCCTGGTACATAGCAGGTGCTCAATAAATATTTGCTAAGTAAATGAATGAGCTGCATTGTGTGTGTTGCTTTGAGGGAACATGTTAGTTCCTCATTTAGATGCTGGCTCCTGGTTCTCAGGGATGGGGCTTTCTCTTTCCCTCTGGCCTGTAGGGCTTGGCACGGTGCCCTGGCTGGAGAAGGCATTCCATGGGTACATGCTGGACAAGTGCATACATGGATTTCTTTCTAGGCTGCAGGTGCTGAATCATCCAGCTGGACTTGGTCTGTATACAAATTTGGGCCCTGTTTTTGGAAATGTTCTCATCTTTATGCATTTATAAAGGTGTTCTCATATTTCTGACCTTGCAGCAGAGTCATTGACCTCTGCAGCAGAGTCATTGTTATCTATGAATGAACTCAGCCCACTGAGGGCATCCTACAGGGCTTATGACCTCACTGAAGGAGAACTGGAAACCAAGGGAGGGGCTGGAGGCATGGGAGGCAGTTCAGTGCCAGGGCAGATGGGTCCTCAGTCAGGAGGAAAAGGACACAATGACCTGTGCAGTAGTGCTCAGCACACAGTGCTCAGTGGCCCTGAGAACACAGAGTGCTCATCCCCTGAATGCGTTGCGCTGATATGAATGAACATTGGTTAGAAAGATTTGGATGCAGTTGCAAGTGTGTTAAACATCACCCCTCCTTCAAGCTCTTAACTAGTATAACATGAACAAGAGAGAGGGCATTTCTTTTTTTTTCACGTAGGAAGTCCAGAGGTAGCCCACTCCAGGGCTGGCATGTGACAGAGTATCAAGGGCCAGGCTCCTTCTTTCTTGTTGCTATTCTCAAGTTCACTTCATGGTCCAAGATGCTTGCTGGACCTCCAGCCATTATATCTGCATTCCAGAAAGCAGGAAGGAGAATAGGCAGAGATAAGGGAAAGCATACTTTCTGGAAGTTGCCTCCACCTTTCCCAATTATATCTCATTGGTCAGAACTTAGTTGCTTGGCCAAACATAGCAGCAAGGAAGGCTGTAATTTATTCTGGGTGGCCATGTACTCAGCTGTTATCAGGGGGTTCTATTACTGAGAGAGTATTAGAGTCAGTGCCACAAATCTGAGCTTCCCTTTGGTCTATTTCACCCTTCCAAACCTCTGAGTCAGAGGGTTTAGGTATTATCCCCAATTTAGTTTTACAGAACCCGAGACTCAGAGATGTGAATGGCTTGCCCCAGGTCACAGCGTTGAATATTGAGGGAACTTGGATTTGAATCCAGATCTGTCTGGAACATAAAACCTGGGTTGTTCATATGACCTGTTTTTTGTTAGAGGTGATGTTTTCCTATGAAGAGGAAGAAAAGCTCTACCTGTGTGTGAGCTCCATTCATACCCAAGAACATAAGAAAATGGCCACTTCTGTGCGTGCTCATTCTGCCAATATTTGTGTGCTTGTTCTGTGCCCTTCGTGCTTCTCCAGGTTGGCCATCTGGTAACTTCCCAACACCTCTTCTCTTAGTCATCTCATCTCTGTATTTCTTGCATTCCTGCGGGGTCCAGCACAGAGAAGATGCCCCATAAATTTTTGTTGAGTGAATTAATTAATTAATTAAGCTAAATCACAGCACCGTTTGTTACTCTCGGCTTTCTCAGGACTCCTCTGTGTCCTGAAGAGCCAGACTATTTTACATGCATCAGATACACAGATACTTCAGTCCCCACATGCCGTCTAGATTCTTAACCAATCTAGCTGTGCCAGTTACCCATCTAGATCCTGGGAATCCAAGAGGGGAAAGGCACTAATATTTTGGATCCTTACTGTGTAACTGCACTTTGCTGTGTGCTTCATACAATCACTCTGATTCTGCTTAACCCTCAAAACAACTTTTTGAGGAGGTTGTATTCCCATTTCACAGGTGAGAAGACGGAGACTCAAAGTGGGGATGTGATTTTCCAAAGGTGACAGAGCTCATAAGTGGTGGAGCCAGGAAGCCACCCTTGGCCTGCTGGACTCTGGGTCTTTCAGCTGTGCGTTGTTTGCTTGTTACCTTTCCGGATCCTTATAGATTCGATGAGCCACTCGTGGAAACAGGTGCTTAACATTACCCACAGCAGCAAAGACCCAGGAACTGGATAAACAACAGTTAAAAACCTCGTTTGCTCTGGTTACATATTAGTCAGGCACCCATATTTAGCCTCTGCCCCCCAATGCATACTCATGTGTGTACTCATGCACACTTTCTGTTGGGCTTTCTGGCCTCCTGCTCATATTTTCCCAGTAAGCACAATCACTCCTCCTTGCAGTGAAGTTTCTGGGGCGTTGACCTCAGGCCCTTAGTGCCTCCTCCCCCAGCCACCTCTCCTTTGGGTTGTGTGAAGGGCAGGGGCCCCCAGAGAGGCTGCATCATGAGTCAGCCCGGCTGGGAAGGGAGCCGCAGGCTTCACTGCTGGAGCAGGAGCAGACTGGCTCACAGGGCCTCCAGCTCCTGGGGTTCATGAACCTCCCAGCTCACTGCAGCACACACGTTGGGGGCAGCTGTCAAGTCAGGGGCTGTCCTGCGTGGTTGCGAAGGGCTTTTCCGTCATGTCTTTTATTGCCTCTGACCCACACCAGCCCCAGAAGGGCGGCTCACAGTTAGAACTCATTTCATAGCCCAGGGAGAGAAGCTCCTGCCAGTTTCAAGGAAGGATCTGGATCCAGAAAACCAGCAAATGTCAGAGCGGGGCTCCAGGTTTCTTCCAGGCCCTGCTTTGCTCGTTCGTTCCCGTGTTTGCAGGAAATACGTCATGGCCAGACCCTTTTCTACCCAAGCTTGTTCTCCTCGCCTACTGGCACTGCCATTCTGGCTTTCTTATTGTCCCCGGAGCCCCTATGCTTGCTCATGATCTGCTTTGCTCGTTCGTTCCCGTGTTTGCAGGAAATACGTCATGGCCAGACCCTTTTCTACCAAAGCTTGTTCTCCTCGCCTACTGGCACTGCCATTCTGGCTTTCTTATTGTCCCCGGAGCCCCTATGCTTGCTCATGACCTAGGATCTTTGCCCCTCTGTCCCTGCCCAGAAGGCTCTTCTCCCCTTCTCTATGTCACTGGCTCCTGGTCACTCAGATCTCAGCTTAATGGCCTTTTTCTAAAGGTCTTCCCCGGGCACTCCATGTAGGAGCTGCTGAGATCCTCTCTACCACGAATGCACCTTTTTAATATATTTAAAAATGTTTTCTGTCCCTCTTCCCAGTCTAAATTTTATGAAAGCAATAACGTCTTTTGCAGGTAGGATACTTAGAATAGTGGTTCAGAGCAGGTGTTTGCAAACTCTTTCTGTAAAGGGCTCGATAATAAATATTTTAGGCCTTGAGGGGTCCTACAGTCTCTGTTGCTATCGCTCAAATCCGCCATTGTGTGAAAGCAGTCATAGACAATGTAAACAAATGACTGTGGCTGTGTTCCAATAAAACTATTTCTAAACCAGATGGCAGGTGAGATTTGGCCCACAGGTTGTAGTTTGCAGAATCCCAGTTCAGAGCATTAACTGGTTCTGGAGCCAAACTGGTATGTTTGTTTTTTTTTTAATTTATAAAGGAAAGAGGTTTATTTGGCTCACGATTCTGGGACAGGTGCATCTGGCATGGGCCTCAGGCTGCTTCTACTCATGGCGGAAAATAACAGGCAGCCGGTGGGTACAAGCAGATCACATGGTGAGAGGAAGAAAGAGAGGGAGGTGCCAGGGTCCTTTAAACAACCATCTCTTTTGGGAACTAATAGAGTGAGAATTCACTCAGGTCTCCTTCCTCCAGGGAGAGCATTGATCCATTCATGAGGGATCCGCCCCCATGACCCAAACTGC
>NW_007729115.1:115063-116936 GCF_000696425.1 Galeopterus variegatus
ATGAACATTGGGGAACAGGTATACCTTTGACTTGATGATTTCCATTCCTCTGGGTATATTCCCAGCAGTGGGATAGCTGGGTCATATGGTAGATCTATCTGGTATATTTGAATCCCACCTTTGCTCCTAAAGAATCTTGTGCAAGTTCCTCATCTTCTCTGTGCCTCAGTTTCCCTACCTCATCTGTACATCAGAGACAATAATAGAAGTAATCTCATGGGTTGTACTGTTGTGAGCATAATATACATATCTGGCTTGTTTGTTGCTCAATCTCCAGCAACTCATGTGCTGCCTGCATGGAGTAGGGACTCAACATATACACATATTATTAAGCAAATGAATGGCTGACTACCTACTGAGTGCCAGGCCTTGTGCTGGGCTCTGGGGAGAGGCTGATGAACTAGGACCAGGTGCTCAGAGTTTCAGGGCTGTGTTCAAAATGTTTTTTTAAAACAGGGACAGCAGATGCCACATGCCAAAGGCAGGTGAGGTCAGTGAGGTAGGGAGGCAGTGGTGGAACAGTGGAAAACTGAAGCCTGTGCATCCCCTCTAAATTATAGCCATGGGCCAATGCAGGACCAAGTTGCAGATGCTCTGATTATTCAAGGAACCTGGAAATCTGGATGTCAGGTGTAATCTCTTAATTTTTACAAGTAACAACTGATCTGATAGAGCAAAAAGAAACCAAACCAATAGCAACAGCAAATGGGCCCACGGGACACAACGGCAGGTTGGATCCACCCTTCTCCTTTTACATCCCCATTTGGTGGTAAAGAAACTGGGGCTCAGGGAGGTACGGTGACTTGACCACAGGCACACAGCTGGTACGTGGAAGATACAGGGTTTGAACCCCGGTTCTTCTGACTTCCAGACACGTAGACTCTGCTGGTTGCCTCAACTGCCACTGAAGAAAGAGGGAAGAGGTAGCTGGGGAGGTATGCTTTGGTGACTCGGAGCTCAGCATTCCTCGGAGTTCCACCTTTAGCCCTTCTCCCAGCCTTGAGAGTTGGCTGCAGGACAGCCACCTGCAGAGGGCTGACCCCAAAAGACAGCGCCCACCCTGACAGGACCTGCACCTCGCCCTTTCCACATGCCTCTTCATGTTTCCCTCCAGCACCGTCTTCTCCTGCTCATCTCTGAGTGTTTTCTACAGCTTTGGCATTAGTGTCAGCCCCCTTCAACAGAGAAGCCTGGGTGACCCATGAGAGGGAGGGTAGAGGGTAACGTGTGCACCCAGCTGGCACGTGGGCTGGANGGTGACCCATGAGAGGGAGGGTAGAGGGTAACGTGTGCACCCAGCTGGCACGTGGGCTGGAATGCCACGGACACTCCCAAGTGCCAGTTTCCATCTCGTTCTCCCCTCCTCCCCTTCTGCCTGTCCTCTCCTGCTCCCGACCCTACCCTGTGGCCCCTGCTGTGGCTCTCTTGCTTGGATGCGGAGAGAAGTCTGTGGAGCTTGGGCGGGTCTCTGCCCCTATGTCCCCTCTCCCCAGTGCCAGGAGTGCAAGGGAAGGGTGTGGGCATAAATTACGCCCATCTGTTCCCTCCCTGCTGAGGGAGGGGAGGAGGGGAAACACATGGGCCTTAGTGGATGTTGTACTTTCCATGTGCAGCCCTCAGGAACAATGGGAGAAAAGAATGCGAGCTCGGTGGGGAGCTTACCCCACCCTGCCTCCCACCCCCCGGGGATCGCAGGAACCAAGTTCTTTGAGGGCCCTGTTTCTGGGGAATGGATATTACCCCTCATGGCAGCCTGAACTGTCCTCTTGGTTGCCCATGTGTGTCTTCTGGTTTATCACTTTTCATCAGTAATGACGACGTTCATTCATTTATTCATTCCACAAATGTTTCCTGAGCATGTACTCTGGGTTAG
>NW_007729115.1:117662-143165 GCF_000696425.1 Galeopterus variegatus
TGACGACGTTCATTCATTTATTCATTCCACAAATGTTTCCTGAGCATGTACTCTGGGTTAGCCAATGCCACGGGCTGAGATTCGAAGTGAGTTTCTTGTCTTTGAGGAGCTCTCCATTTCATGGGAGGGACAACAGGGAACCAGCCAGGTTTGGGTGCTGTGGTAGAGGGGTGTGTGCTGGGCTGTACGACAGGAGAGGGAAGGCTTCCGCGTGTCGTCCTTTGATCCAAGTAAGAGCTATTGTGGGCAAAGGGAAAGCACCTAGCCCGCAAAGAGTGTGTGCGTGTTCGGCAGGGCAGCGTGCAGAGACTGCAGTAGAAACTTTATCCTGGGGAGGAGTGACCAGCCCTTCTCTTACCTGCATCCTTCTATGCTTCCTGTCAACTGGATGCTCCCCGACAGCATCTACGCACACTCATCTTAGAGCAAACCTTCCCTTTACTTCATGTCTCTCTCCACCTGCCCCATCCGTTTTCTTCCCAGCCAAATTTCCCACATACATTTTCTGTGCTGTCTGTATGTCTTTACCTCCACTCACTCCTCTATCTACCTGCACCGTCATTACTTCATAAGGTCATCATGACCTCTACATTCCTAAGCTAGTAGCATTTCCCAGTCATTTGATTAGATTTTCCAGCAGCGTTGGTCAGTGGACCATTCTATTCTGCTAGACACTCTTGCTTCTCATGTTTGAGATGCCACAGACTCATGGTTTTCCTCCTGCAGTCCTGGCTGCTCTTTCTCAGCCTCCTGAATTGATTTTTACCCTTAACTGTCAGATTTCATTTATTTATTTATTTATTTATTTAGGCAGCCTGGCCGATACAGAGATCCAAACCCTTGACCTTGGTGTTATCAGCACCACGACCTCCCACGTGAGTTAACCAGACCTTTAAACACTGGAATTCCTCAAGGCTGGGATGTAGGTCCTCCTGTCAGCTTTCTTTTTACTTTATCTCTAAGCTGCTTAATCCACTCCCATAATTCAGTTATCATCTCTATGCTGATAGCTCCCAAATGTCTATCTTTCTGCAAAGAGCGCTAGCTTCAGGCCAGTAGAACCAAGAGCCTAGCCAACATCTCCCTTGGATATTCCCCTAACTTCCCAAACCCACTGAATTTGTCACCTTCCCTTCAATCCTGGGACCCTCCAGGGACTGGCGGCACCATCTCAAAGCCAGCAGTGCTGCTCAGAGACCTGCATGCACCTTCGGTCACCCTCCCCAGCATCCCTCCACATCTTAGTACTGTCAGTCCTCCATCCCAGGAAACCCCTCAGCCTGGGCATGCTGGGACAGTTGTTATAATCCAAAGGCTAAGCCCCAGATCTCTTCCACGACTTAAAAGGCCATGCATGATTTGTTCCCTGGCCAGTGTCATCCTGTGCCTCTTTCTCCTCGCTCTCCAGTCCCAGACTCTGCTCCTTCACCACCCAGACCATTTGCACATACCATTGTTCCCTTTGTCTAGAACATTCTTCCTCCTTTTTTCTTAACTCCCTTTCACTCTTCAGAGACCAGATTAAACATCCCATCCTCTGCCCGGAAGAAGCCATTCTTGACATCGCCAGCATAGAAGACACTGTCTCCCCTATCCATTCTCTCAGGACCTTTCTCTTAGCTCTTTCACAGTAGTAGTCACACAGTTAGTCAATCTGTCTCCCCATCAAGAGTGTAATGTGTGCATCAGCAGAGACCGTGGTTGTCTTATTTACACTGGGGTGCTGCCCTGGCATGGTGCATGGGTCGTGGGCAGTGCACGGGGAGCATATAGCCTGAGTGCACCTGAACCCACAGGTGGGGTCCAGCTTGTGAGGCTCTGGCCCAGTGCAACATCAGCAGATATGTGTTCTGCAGAGGATATTTGGTGGCTCTGTGGAGGATGAGTGGCCTGTTTAGGGAGACTGGTTAGGAGGCCCTTGAGGCATTTTAAGTGCGAGAAGATGGTGGTATGAATAGGGGCGTCCTAAGAGGCATCCATTTCCCCATGAGGCGGGTAGCTTGGAGGTGTGGAGGATGAGTGGCCTGTTTAGGGAGACTGGTTAGGAGGCCCTTGAGGCATTTTAAGTGAGAGAAGATGGTGGTATGAATAGGGGCGTCCTAAGAGGCATCCATTTCCCCATGAGGCGGGTAGCTTGGAGATGACTGCAACTGTCCAGAGGTGAAGCTGGAAGAGACAGATAAAGACAAAAGCCGGAAAATGTTGCCCAGGTTTTGAACTTGGGGATTCGAGTACCTGGGTGAAGAGTCACATGGTTAGTTATGACAAATTGTGTCTAATCATGGTAAGCATTAGGAATAAGTCAGTGTGACTCTCGTGATCTCTTGAATGTCTGGTCCCCATATTTTTGTTAAAACTACATTTTCTCGAACCTTCCTTGGATCTATTTTATCCCCCACCGCCCCCACCTCTAGTCCCTGGTGGAAAAGAGCAGGCCCCTTGATGAGTCAAGGAGAGAGAGACATTTTAAAGACTCTTATGGAGTGCTGTAGTTCAGGAAAATGGGCAGAACTCTGGGCTGGGGTTAGGATGTCTGGTTCCATTCTCAGCATGGTGCTTCGCCAGTTCTATGTCCTTGGGTAAGTCCCTGTCCCTCTCTGGAGTTCCTCACCCTCACCTCTACAGGGGGTTGGAATTATTCATGGTTGTCAACCCTGGCTGTGTATTAGAATTGTCTGGGGAACTTTAAAAAAATACAAATGATCAGGCCCCACCCCCTAGAGAATCAGATTTAATTGGGTGGGTGGAACCCAGAAATTGGCATGGGGCATTTTTTAAAAATCTCATCAGGTAATTCTGAATGCAGCCAGACTAAACACTGTCCAATCAGATGACCTTGGAGACTTTTCAAGTGGGGTGGTCTAACCTAGGAACGGCCCTGTTTGGGTCCCAGTGGTCTCCTGGTTTGACCCACCTTCCTTCTCTGCATCCTAAGTCACCTGCACGTGTCTGCTGGTCCCAGCATTGAACTTGGGCTCTAGTGTAGCAGCACAGGCTGTTTTCAGTTGAGGCTGGGAAGCAGAGAAGCACAGTCTGTTAGAAGAGGGGGATGGGGTGGGAGCTCTGTGAGCAGGAACAGATTGAAGCTATTAACATTTGATCAGTTTGGTATTGTTCTTCTGGAGACCACAGCTTATGAGCCTGCTTAATAAATGTCTGGTCGGGGTCCAATCCAGAGCCGCCAAATGGGTGTTGCTATGGTTTCCGAGGAGGTTGTTTCCCACACAAGTTACTGCTTCCCACCCGAACTGTGAAAGACCAGAGTCTTCCCTCTGCTCCTTAACTCTGTCTCTTCCCAGATGAGCCCATGGTGGCAGAACATCTGTCCGCATCTGGGGCCACACACTGGCCCCCATGAGACTGCTCATTGGTGGCATCTGTCTGTGCCAGCTTTTGTAAACAGGCACTGTGTATATTCACTCTGCCCACTTCCAGGGGGTCCCATTGCTCAGTTGGTGTCATGTCAACATCCCAGATTTCAGGGTCCCTGTGTCTGACCCTGTCACCCTTGCTGGAAGGAGAGGTGCAGCAGTCAGCGTGTTTGTGTGTGCGTGCAGCGTGTGCTTGTCAACATGAGCAAGCGTGTGGGTTCACTGTGACTTCACCATGTGTAAGTGAACGTGTGAATGTTTACATGTGACTGTGTGTGTCAGTGCTTGTGTGTACTTGCCAGGGATTGAGTGTGACTCTGTGAGTGTGTGTGTTTAAGGATGTGTGTGTTGATGGCCAGAGCTGCGAGTAAGCACCAGGCCATGCTGTTGAATCTTAAAAAAATGTATTATGACGTATTTACGACAAACGAACACTTATAAAGTCCAACATAAAAACACCCATATAAATACCATTCAGTTTAAGAGATAAAACTTGACCAAATACAGTTGAAACTTTGCTGCTCTCCTTCCTAACTGCATCCCCTGCTTTTCCTCCAGAATTAACCCTGTCGTGAATTTGGCATTTATCCTTCCCACAATGATATTTATCTACACCCTGTTTGTTTCAATAGATAGGTTTATTCCAATCTCAAATCTTTCCGTAAGACATAATTAAGTGTGAGTGTGTGTGTGTATGCCCAAGCACATGTGCTGGGTGGCTGTGAGATGGTGGGGAAGACTGGAGCACACTTGTGAATTTGAAAGTGCTCTTAAAGCAGTGGCACCTTCTGGATGTGTCACTGAAGGCAGACTTCCTAACCTCTCTGAGCCTGTTTCTCATCTATAACATGAGAGAAAATGAAATGCTGCTATAAGTGCCAAAAGAAATGGCACATAGTTGGAACTCAATCATCTTTAATTTTTTTTTTTAAATTTAACTATTAAAAAGGAGGCAAGAAGGCCAGCTAAATTTGCAGAAGGAAAACAAGCAAATCAGAATACATTACTCAGGGGCGAGAGGTGTGCTGGTTTAAGCTAGGTCCTTCCTCCGCTCTCTTCTTCCTCCCCACCCTCTCTCTTTCCCTTCCTTCTTTTTCTTTTTGATTCCTGTAGTGCTTTCCTCTTTTGGAGCAGTGCTGTGTCTATGCAGTGGGAAATAGGGGCAGTTTTTGCCCCAACAAAGGACTGTAATTGAAGGTCCCCTACCTGCTTACTGTGAAATAAAATTGCATGTAAAAAAGATCATTTGGGATGTGGCAGATTTTGAATACACGACCATCAAGGTAAATGTGCATTCCAAACAAATCCTGGCTCTCAGAAAATGCCTGAGGTAAAAAGAAACTTGCTTGAAAATTAAAGCTAAGATTCAGGCCTCAGATCCTGTAAGGAAACAGGAGGCCTTTACCGGTTCATTCATTTATTCTCTCATTCACCCAGCTACACTGTGGATTTACCAGTACACAAAGGGGAGATATTTGCTGGTATCATTGAACATATACAGCATCTATGAAAATGTGCAGCCAGCACGTCTTTGATTCTGTTCTCCATGTCTTTACCCTGTGCCTCAGGTTTGAGTAGACACCACAAGGAACTGAGAAGTTGAAGACACGAGGTGTCAACTAGGTAAAGACGGGATAAATGTGAATAAACAGCTGACAGAGGAAGGACAGAAGGACACTGCCATTTATTGAGCATTTACTTTCATACCAAGCACTGGGCCATGGGCGGGGGGTGCTTGGCCTAAATTAATCCTGACAACAATCAATGAGTCAATATTATTATCCCCATTTTACAGGTGAACAAACTGAGTCTTAGGGAGATTAAGGTATTTGCCTGGTAAACATCAGAGCAGAGAGACAAACCCAGGTCTTTCTGACTTTCCAGCACAGCACTGCTTTTTTGAAAATAATTCCGTTAGAAGAACTACAATATAACTAGGCTAAGGTAGTTTCCGGTGAATAAGAAGGCAAGAATCTGATACTGACATGAGTATTGGGAAAATCCAATGTAAGATATACTATTTTGGTTAGCAACTGTGTAAGAAAGCTTTTAAAAGCAAGTTGTATATTTGACTTTGAAGGAGTGGTCTTTTCATTCCTGGAATCTCAGCTTTGTTATTTTCTGAAGCTATGGTTTAAATCATATATTCCTGGTACAATGTGAAGGAAGATTTTTGAGACAAAAGAAAGAAGGAAATATCATCTGTCATGGTGTAGGAGCTGAAATCCAAGTTTTATAATCTGTTCTAAACAGTTCTGAGCTTTTGTGATTTTCTAGAATCACAGAAAGACTCATGTAGCCCAAGTGGGGAAAAATGTCATGATTGCTAAGGCTGCAAAGAGATTTTAAAAATTACTTCTTAGTTTTAATTTTATTAAATTAAAGAAAAAATTTGAGTCCAAAATGATCTCCACAGTTCTCTTAGATGGGATTAGATATGAGTTTCACATTTTCAAAGTTCAACTGGGTTGGAGTTTCCTGTGTCCTAAAAATGTCTTCAATTGAAAGCAAGAAAAAATGTATTTTTTTAATCCTCATCAAACTAAAAAATGGCTGAAGGGATTTTATTCAAACTTTTCCCCAAAATTCACCTTTTGCCAAGACCCAGCATGGAAAATTTCAGCCCAAAAGGATCACTCTTTGGCAAGTTACCCGAGCTAATGAAAACAGAGGGGCATAAAGAGAGTCTGTGTGTAGCTCTAACTATAGTGGTCACTGGAGCCCACATTGTATGAGAAGAAGGGCCTCATTCAATAACCCCCTTTTAAGTCTTTTTTATCATCAATATGGATGAGACTTGGATTTGAAGTGGTCACCAAACAAAAGGCACTTACTTTATGAATACAGTCTGGGTAATGGCATTATTGCAAGTGTCTTTGCTCAGTTATGACTGACTTTGGAATAAATTTGTTGGAAATAGAAAGGTAGGACTTGCTTCAAGGCAATGTTGGTATTCCTTTCTTCCTTCCTTCCTCCCTCCCTCCCTCCCTCCCTCCCTCCCTTCCTTCCTTCCTTCCTTCCTTCCTTCCTTCCTTCCTTCCTTCCTTCCTTCCTTCCTTCCTTCCTTCCTTCCTTCCTTCCTTCCTTCCTTCCTTCCACTCATTTATTTTGTAAGTGTTTACTGAGAGCCTGCAGTGTGTGTGGCACTTTAACAGATATTGGGAATGCTGAGGTGGAGAAACAGAGATGGTTCCTGCATTTATGGGTTTATGGAGGGAGGAGAAGAAAACAGATGAAATTACAAACTGTGACAAATTCTATGGGGCAACAGAACGGGGTGAAAGATACAGAAAGTCAAGAGTGGTGGTCATATGGGGCCAGTATTGTCAGGGAGGCTACTGAAGGTCTAGTCCACCTTCATTCATCATCTAGCAAACATTTAGTGAGTGGTCGCCATGCCTCAGAGCTTTTATTGACCTAGACACAGTGTCTACCCTCAAGGAGGCTCCCAGACCAGTGGGAGAGCAGGCAGGTAAGAAAACTGCTTCAAATACCATGTGACAGCTGCTTTAATGAGGTCATGTGTCATGTCTAATGGGGGATATGGAGGACAGCTGAATATGCTGGGGTTGGCAGTGGTAAAAGAGGGCTTCTCTCAGGGGGACAGTTCAGCAGAGATTTGTGAGAGTCAATGTTGGGAACACAGAGATGAATGAGGACCACTGCTTTCAAGGAGCCTGCAGTCCAGTCTTGCTTCCTAACTCACCTCTTTGATGGCCTGGAGGCTGTAGTGTCTGATCCACCTCTCAGTAGCAAGCATGGAACTGAAGTCAAAGGAGGTACTTAATAAATGGTGGGTCCCTTGCTCTGACATCTCATGGGACACCTCTTTGGATCTAGCCTGGTGGTTAAGAACGTGGCTACTGGAATCAGATTGCCCGGGTTCAAATTCCAGCGCTAATAGCAAGTTACTCTCTGTGCTACAGTTTCCCTATATATGAGTACAAGGCAGGGATGATCATGACACCTACCATCTAGGGTTGTTGTAAGGACTAAATGAGATCACGCTTCTACAGTCACTGAAGATATGACCAGAACACAGCATTCCAATGTGTCTTTAAATACTGCCTTCCACTTTCCACAACCCACACATTCATTCATTCAGTCCAACAATTATGAATTGAATCTTTAAGTTTCAAGCATTATTCTGGGTGCTGGGGGATTCAGTAAAACCATGCCAGAAGACCCTGAGGTCTCCATCCTCATAGGTGGTTAAACTCCCGAATCTCACTAAATGAGCGTTCTTTGCTTCTTCCACCCAGATAAATAGCTATTTGTTATCTCTGCAATAACAAAAAATTAAGGGTGAATGTCCACTCATTTTTCATCAGCACATCTGGCTTTTAGGTGAAAAACTTTGCCAAAATATTTGAAATATCTTGTTACTTTAGACATCAGAAGGTTGGGAGATTTCCCATTATTAATTGGAAGTACAAACTTCTTTGTGGCCCAGAGCAAGGGCAAAGCTGAAATTTCACAGATCAGTGGAAAGCTCAACCATCATCGTTTTTGCTTGGTATTAATTTTATTTAGGGAGTAGGAGGAACAGAAGAAAGGTGGTTTCCAGAATGATAAATCAGTGTGGTGGAGTAAATGCAGTTGAGGGAGGCCACTGCGGTGGTGGGGAAAGCATTGCCGGTGTGTGGTTTCATCTCCCTGAGCCTCAGCTTCCCTTTGTGTAAAATAAGGATAACAGAACCTCCTGCGTTGGGTGGGCTGAGGATCAAGAGATCCTCCAAGTGCCAGATCTTTGCATGGATTTTCCCCATTTTCTTTGGTGAGCTTGTACTTGGTAAATGCTCCTTGTTTATTTCCAGCCCTGCCACATGTTTGCAAATCTTTGCAATGTGCAGTTCCAACCAAAAAAGGGGTTGGAGAAAGGGGACCTGACTGGAGCCTGTGTGTGCACAGCGGTATGTCTGAGTTGGGGGCCTGGCAGATGGCTTTTTTAGTGGCAGCTTGTTGTGACCCTTCCCTTGGGATAGAGCCTTGGGCTTGGCCTCACCCTTCCTTTGCCTCAGCATCCTTCCTTCTCATCTCCAGGGAGATAGGACACAGAACCCAGGCCCAGCCCAGCACGCTCGAGCCAGGCCGCCGAGGACCTGCCGGGGTCTGCCTGGGCCCCAAGGTCGAGGTCAGGGTCAGCGGCCCTGGCGCGCGCAGCAGAGCGCGGGGCCTCCCTGCAGGCCATGCCGCCGGGCCGGCCTCGGGAGCTGAGCAGGCCGCGTGTGAGCGCCGGGATTCCTGCTCCTGCCTTAAATATGCCGGTTATTTTTATCTCCCTACGTCAGGCAGCGAGGGCCATCCCACCAGCGGCCGCGGCGGCTGCTACACAATGTTTCCCTTTAGTCGGGAGGGGAAATGGAGGGAGGCCAGACTTCCTGATCACATGGTGCTGAAGTCAATGAAAAAAAATTAAGGGGGACCCCTCCCTTTCTCTCCTGGGCCCGATCCAGGTCCCCCACCCCGCTCCCCCACCCCTCGGGGCCGTGCGCGTCGGAGGGACGCGGAGCTGCAGGCGCAGGGCCAGCGGGGCCGGGGAGAGAAAACATCAACACGAGATTGTCGCAGTAATTGGTGGCTCTGCAAACGCTGAGGAAATGAGAGGCTTGTACGAAACATCAGCCGACAAGAAACGGGGTGATGTCAGCCGGCCTTCCAGGATTAGAAACCCTTAAAAGCTCCGAGCCGCGGCCGCTGCGGAAAGCTGCCGGGCTCCGGGCAGGGAGCCGGGGTTTCGCTCCCGCCGGCTGCTCCCCGCCGCCCGGCTCCTCTTTCTCTCCTCCTTTCTCTCTCTCTCCTCCTTTCTCTTTCTCTATCACCCCCCTCTCTCTTTCCCTCTTTCTTTTCTCTCTTTTTCTCTGATTTCCTTTCCCTTCTTTATTAAGAAGAAAGGGACTGGCCACATCAGATGATTTCCACGTCGAAAGCACCTTGTGCTTTCATGTCTTTTCCTCACTTTGAAACACCAAACCGGACTCAAGGACCAACGGAACGCAGAGGGGACAAGTGCGGCTTGGGTGTCCGTTGTTTGGGTTTGTTAGAACTTTCTCTTCTTCTCAGTCCTTTTTCCACATCTCCCTTTTCGGGTTAGAACTTGCACATTGAAATAATTTGCAAACATGTCGGAAGGGCTGGAAATAAAGAAGCATTTACTAGGGACAAACTCACCGAAGAAAATGGGGAAAATCCTTACAAAAATCGGGCAGTTTCGGAAGAGAATATAGATCTCCCAGTAACATGCTTCCCAGCCACCAGCTGATAACTCCAGCTGCTGCTCCATTTTCTTTTCATGGTACGAGATAATTGAGAAGACTAAAAGTGCTCGTGCGTGTACACACACACGCACGCACACACACACATGCGCACACACATATGCACACGCACACACATGCACACACGCACGCACACACACGCGCACATATGCACACACACATGCACACACGCACACACACGCGCGCACACGCACGCACACACACATGCGCACACACATGCACACACGCACACATATGCACATGCACACACACACGTACACACACACGCACACACACACACGCACGCACACACTTCTGGCTCTCCCCACCCACGGGGCAGGGTAGCTAACAGCCAGTGAGCTGGAAGTCTTGTGCCAGATCCACCAGGACCTGTGTGTGTCTTTAGGTTGGAGGCCAGGCCTCATCTGTTCAGTGACACAAAAAATGCCACCTGTCGAGGCTTTCTCTCCCCGTGTTTTTGCCAGGATTAATGAGCCAATGTTTGGAAAGGGCTTGAGCCCCTACAACGAAAGGCGCCTACAACACCTTTTCAAAGAATGATTTATGCCCAGTTCTACCCAAATAGAGGGTTTTTTTTTTTTTTGTCTTTAGAGCAGGTGAACTCAGCACCTGCCCCTTGCTTTGAGTTATTTCAGAGGCCTTTGCATCTGCTTTATTAATTGGTCTGTCACTTCTTTACCACGAGAGCAGGGGTTTTTTTCCTTTTCTTTTCTCTTTTCTTTTCTGAGACTCAGAAAAAGGTCACATTGAGGTTGAGTTTGTACAACCTTGGAGGAATGGGGCTGGTTCCAAAGACTTCGATTCCCTTCACTGCTGCTCATGGTGAGAACGACCTTCCAACCTGAACCCCAGTCCTCTGTAAACGAATAAATCTTGTGGTGATTTAGTCCCCTTAATGGCTGGCACGCCAAAGCTGCTGTAATTTGAGAGAGTATGTGTTTTGGACTTACCAATATACCTGCAGTTATATCACCAACCAAGAAGTAGCTAACAGCTCTGTTTTCCAGTTCTCATGGCACATTTTCCATCTTTGATGTTCCCTTTATGCTCTGCAAATCTCAATGGAAAGCCTCATCTCTTCCCTGTCTTCCGCTGATGTCCTCGTGTTGGGCAATGGAGTCTCTACTTACTCAACTGTTCAACCTAGGAACCTTGGGGTCTCTCTTGTCTATTCTTGCTCTCTCCTCATCTATATCAAGGTCCACAGATCCTGTTGCCTATTCCCAGAATAATTCCAGGTTCCCTGCTGCTCCTCTCCATTGCCTGGCAGGAAAACTGCAAAGCCTTCTGAAAACTGACTGCCTTTTTCTGAGCAGGTAAGCCTGGGAATCTCACAGCTTGTGTTTAAATCCCAGATTAGCTACTTAGTAGCTTCATGACCTCAGATAAGTTACTTTGCCTTTATGAACCTCGGTTCCTCATCTATAAAGTGGGGGTAATGACAGCCACTCACAGGGTTGTTGTAAGGATAAAATCAGACAAGCCTGGTAAAGGGCTTGGCCCGGTGCCTGCCACAAAATAGGTGCTCATTAAACGGGAGCCGTTTGTTACCATGCTCTATGCTAGTGCTTTGAAAACTCTGCCTGGCTGCAGAATCCTCTGGGAGCTTGGGAAAACACTGATTCCTGGGCACCACCCCCTGAGCTCTGATTCACAAGGTCCAGCGTGGGGCCTGGGGCTCTGTGTTTCCAACAAGCTCCGAGTGACGTGGATGCTGCTGACCTGCAGACCACACTGATCTGGGCTGCAGTTGGGGCCAGCTCAGATGGTGTCTCTGGCTCTCTTCGTCTCACTCCTTGGCAAGGCTATATGGACTTTTTTTCCTCCTGGTGCAACTCACTTCTCCAGACTCATCACCTATTCACAAAACTTCTCCCTGTCCCCTCACTTGACACCTGCAGCCCTCCAGGCCCCAGGCTGTAGACCCGCCTCCCTCTGTGCTGGGAATGTCCTTTACCCTCTTCACTGCCTGATGAACTTCTCCCCCATGAGGCCGAGATACGGTGTTTCCTCTTCTCCAGAACTTTTCAGGCTCTTCCTTCCAGAGCCAGCCTTTTCCCTCCTCCATGCTCTGCTCTCTGCTGCTACCTCCATAGTGGTATTCCTTGTACTCCAGTGTACTTTCGATGTGCCTGTCTGCTTCGCTGGTCCATAGGCTCTTCCAGGCAGGGGCTGTGTCCTGAAGGTACACACAGCCCTGACTCATGGAGGAACTCAATGAATGTTTTTTGAATGAATAAAAGAACAGATAAACTGGCAGCCCATTCTCTAGGAAAATCACAGCCTATCTGGTAGGGTGGTGGACTGCTCGGGGGCCTCATACACGGCCCCCAGCCCCCAGCCTCCAGGCTCCACCTCTGACCTGATTTAAGGAGAGAATGCAGTTGTTTGTGTAATCCCAAGCTCCTTCTCCCTTCACATTGCTGAATTCACCTAACGTTATTTTCCCCATCCACAAGAGGTCGATTGGGGCAGGGGGAAGAGGAAGTGACTAGCGAAGGTTTTGTAGCCCAGAAGTGGGAAAGCCAGGCTCAGCTCAACTTGGATACAAAGATTTCCCTCATCCCCTCCCGGCCAAACACATGCATATAGAGGCACACACAGATCTAGCCATTTCCTCCTCATGGAGGTTAATGCCAGCAGCCAGTTCTAGCAGGGCTTGGCTAGAACATTCCCTATGGCAGTTGGAGTTGATTTGGTGACCATCCAGGGCCCTCCCTTGTAAGCAGGCTGCAGCTCTGGCCTTGGAGCTCCCACACGGGAGCTTCCAGAGCACCTTCTAGACCTCAGCTGTAACTCAGGAAGCCCAGAAAGGCAGCAAGGGGGCTGCTCCTAGGCCAGCTCTGGAGACTGAGAAAGAACATCAAAGAGACCAGCACGACCTGCTGAAAGGTTCTATGGCTGAGCCACACATGTTACAATCTGTGTGGAATAAACCAGGGTTAGGACAACGCTAATAACAATAATTCTAAAAATAAGTTGGTGCTTTTCATGTACTGACACTGTGCCATGGACTTTGCATGTATAACGTTATTTAATTCTCACAGGAGCCCAATAATATAGGTATTGTTATTATTCTCATCGTATAGATGAGGAAACGGAGGCTCAGAGAGGTTAGATAACTTGCTCAAGGTCACACAGCTAAGTAAACAAAGCTAAATAGAAAAAATACATGTTTGTTGTCATCTCATTGATATAGCGAGCAACTAAACCCAATATCTGGAAGCAGAAGAAATGAAAATACCTGTATCTCAATTGTTCAGCTTTATTGCATCTCCATGTATCATTTCAGACAAGCTTAATGGTACGGAGATGCTAGAGTCCAGGATTCTCAGAATGGCTGAAGTAGAAAGGCTAAGCCATCACCTATTCGACGTACTTTGTCGACAGATGGCCAGGTTGAGACCCAGAGAGGACTAGGTACATGCCTGATATCACACAGCTTGAGAGTGAGCATCCAAGCTGCAACTCAGGCTGATTTTTTTCCCTCCCCCTCTCCATTCCTTCCTCTGACAACAATGTACTATTGGTGCCTACACCAGGAAAGTCATAGTTTTGAGATTATTTCCCATTGATCCCCTTAACCATGACAAGAATCTGAAACAAGAACTTGAACTATGAGGTTATTTCAGACATCATTGGAGGGGTGAGGTGCCCTGAGAGAAACCCAGGGAGAATGCTGTATTGTCTGCATTTACAATCTGGCTCTCAGCAAAGGCAGAAGAAGGTTTTGATTTTTAGCAGGAATGGCGTTTTTTGGGCAGTCATCTTTCTGCATTCTTGTCACCTCCAGATGACCTGTAGCTGGGCATACTCATTAGGGTCACCCCCTGCCCACACATTAGAACTCAGGAAATCTGATAGCTTCATTCGATAAGCCAGTTACTAGCGAGTGAGCCTAGCAAGTGATATAACTTTTCTTAGCCTCCACGTACCCATCTGTACAATGGGGATAAATGAAGTACCTGCTATGGCTACTTCACCAGGAGCTAGCATGAGTCTGGTGGGTCTGTATATGTGAGGAGGGCTTTGTGGAGTCATGATCACGTACAAGTTGCTAATGTGACCATTGCTGGCTATGGGCCAGCTATAAGCAGCCAGCTCAAGAGGCCAGCTTCCACGGCAAGGGAGGGGGCAGGGTGGGGGATAGCAGCAGGGAAGGAAAAGAGAACTCCATCTACACACTTGTTGGGCATACTCTGTACCTGTCACTTGACCAGGCACCTTCTATTCATGCTGTCTTTTCAACTACACTGTGACCCTGTGAAGGAGGTATTTGTAGTGTGTTAAATGGTGACCTCCAGAAAGATATGACCATATCCTAACCCCCAGAAACTGTGAATGTGACCTTATTCTGAAAAAAGGTCTTTGCAGATGTAATTAAGGATCTTGAGGTGAGATTGTCCTGGGTTATCCAGTGGATCCTAAATCCAATGATGAGTTTCCTTATAAGAGACACCCAGAGGAGAGACACAGAGAGAAGAGATGGCCATGTGAAGATGGAGGGAGAGATTGGAGTCAGGAACTCCTAGCCAACACTTACCTAGAGCCGCTAGAAGCTGGAAGAGTCAAGGAAGGATTCTCTCCTGTGTATAAGTATTTATGTATATATCCTTCAGAGGGAGTGTGGCTCTGCTGATACTTTTAGGACTTGGGCCTCCGGAAGTGTGAGGGAATAAATCTCTGTTGCCTTGAGTCATGTGTCACAGTGGCCCTAGGAAACTCGTACACATTATCCTTACCTTCATTTTCCAAGTGAGGAAACTGCATCAGAGAGGTTAAGTGCCTTTTTCAAAGCCCCCCAGCTCATAAGGAACCGCAATTCAAGCTCAGGCGCATGTGGCTCCAAAGCAGGTTGAGCCTGGGCGACTGAGAAGTGGGAGAGCTGGCGGGGTGCAGCCGCATATCCCCTAGGAGAAGAAAATGCAGACACGAGAAGCTCGGGGAAGATGGGACATGCTGCTTTCAGTTCTGAGGCCGATCTTGTAAGCATTTTCCAAGTGAGGAAACTGCATCAGAGAGGTTAAGTGCCTTTTTCAAAGCCCCCCAGCTCGTAAGGAACCGCAATTCAAGCTCAGGCGCATGTGGCTCCAAAGCAGGTTGAGCCTGGGCGACTGAGAAGTGGGAGAGCTGGAGGGGTGCAGCCGCATGTCCCCTAGGAGAAGAAAATGCAGACACGAGAAGCTCGGGGAAGATGGGACATGCTGCTTTCAGTTCTGAGGCCGATCTTGTAAGGCGGAGAACTCCCCAAAGAGAGACGCCCTTTCCACTTACCCCACGAAGGTGGTGGAGTGGGGAACATAAGGGACATTCTGGTGGTTGGATTTTCAGAGATGATTCCAAAGAGCATGGTTTTGGGAAACACTGGTTGAGAAGCTTATCTTTGGGGTACCCGGCATCCACACTGCCAGCCAGTTCAGCAAGACAGTGTGTAACAGTCTGAGCTCAGAAAAATACCACTTCCTTTTCTTTCTGTTTTTTTTATTTATCCTTTCTCTCTCTCTCTCTCTCTCTCTCTCTCTCTCTCTCTCTCTCTGTCTCTCTCTCTGTCTCTCTCTCTCTCTCTTTTTTTTTAACACAAGCCAGGCTGGGAGGGGCCTCAATAAGGAAGGAAATCAATAGGAAATGCCTTTAGAAAATGAGATTTTTTAGAAAGCACGCCATGTCATCCTTCTTGAGGCAAAGGCTTGGGCCCTGCACTTTGGAACAGGAAAGAGAAATCGAACGCAGCCAGTGAGAGGCTGTCCTTCAGAAGCCAGCTGTCATAGCAGGGCTGGCAGCTGCAGATGCAGGGCCAAGTCACAGGGGGGCTGGTTGAGAAAACAGTGGGTGTTGGCCTAGAGGACAGCAGTCCTGGGCGGGACATGAGAGTTTTCTGCACACTACCCAAGCGCTGTCATGGGGCAGCGGGAGGAGGCGTGTTCTGAGGGGACTCGAGGTGAGGAACTAACACCACTGGGCTGGATATATCCCAGGAAGCAAGGAAAGAAAATGGCTAAAGACTCCAGGGCCAGAGGTTCAAATCCCAATTTCACCACTTACAATAACTTGGACAAATTATTTGAGCTTGCTGGGCCTGCTTCCTCATCTGTGTAATGGGGGAAATAATAGCACCTTCCTCACAGAGTTGTTGAGAAGATTAAATACAAGTATAATGGGTGTGCATATATATTATATATATATAAAATATATAATATATATCATATATGATATACATTATATATAATTTAATATGCTCAACAATTCTTTTTTTTTTCATTAAATTTTTATTTTGTCAATATACACTGTATATGGTTATTATGGCCCATCACCGACACCTCCCTCCCTTCTCCCTCTCTCCCCTCCCCCCCAAGAATGTCCTTTCCTTTTGCTTGTTGTAACAACTTCAAAAAGGTATAGTTGGCTCAACAATTCTTTATCTTCTACTTTTACGTATATAGTTATATATAACTCTATCTATCTGTATGGGTATGTCTCTACAACTGTCTCTCTCTAATTACATACATATATGTATATGTGTATATATATATATATATATATATATGTATATATATATATGTAGTTCTTGGAACAGTACTCCGTAGAGGTTAGCTATTTTTAATCTCTTCTTGGAGAGGCCAAGAAAGACTTTCTAAAGGATGCTGGTGGGCTGGGATTTAAAAAATAGATGGTAGGTATTTGACACGTGGGCGAGAGCATGAGACATAGGGACAGCAAGCACAGAGAGGAGAGACCCATCTGGGTGCATTTGACTGCTCTGTGGAGTTCTGTAGGGAAAGCAATGGGAGATGGGGATGGAGGGGCAGGTGGGCCAGTGTGTGGAGGGCTGGGGTGTCTGAGGCAGGAGTTTGGGCATTGTCCTATAGGTCAGTGCTTCTTAAACTTGAGCATGCATCGGAACTACCAGAAGGGCTCCTTAAAACACACGTCACTGGGTCTCATCCCTAGAGATTTTGATCCAGTAGGTCTGGGGTGGAGTTAGATAATTTGCACTTCTAACAAGTTTTCAGGTAATGATGCTGATGCTAGTCTGGGGAACACACTTTGAGAACTACTGCTATGGATAGTGTAGGCCACTGGAAGACTGAGGGCAGGTTCAAGATGAGGTATAAGCAGGTTTCAGGGAAAAATGCACTCAGACTTTCTACTCCTGAGGCCCCCTGAGCAGCCCCCCGAGACCAGAGCCAGAGGTTGTTTGAAGTGGAGTATCAGGAGCTGAGGTCCTTTGTCTTCTACAAACAGCTGCAGGCCTGCAGATTGTCAGGCCCTGGGGAGGGAGGACCGAGTGGGCATGCTGCAAGGCAGGGTGGCAGCAGGGTGTCATTCCATTCTTCACACCTCATTTTCCTCCTTCTTTATGGGCATCCGTGGGAAGGGTGACCTACTTCCCGGGGATGCCAGGGATAGAGAGCTGAAATCCAGAGAGCAAAGGAAAATCTCTCAATTGCCACTCCCTCCCAACCCACAGCCCAGGGCCTGATGCCCACCTGGGTCTCCATCAGTAACTGCTGTGGCAGCACGTGGTTTCCTGGGGTTGCCGAGGGAGGGAGGACACTTATCAAGGCTGCATCCCAACCCTCTCTGTGTATCAGTACTGGGGAAAAACAATATTTAGTTAGTTCAACACCCGGCTACAGTTTCATTTGAAAAGCTGGCTTTGATTAGGAAACTGCAGGAATTGATTTAGGAGGACAGACGAAAGAAAGAAAAGCATAAATATGTAGGACTCACCCAAATGATGACTAAAGGGGCATGAGGTATGCAGAGTCCTTGCAAGAGGAGACAGAAATGACCTATTAAGTTTTTTGGTCCCATCTTGGATACATGCAGTCGCAGTTTCTGACAATATTCTTTCAAGTTCTTAGTCTAGACTGGTTTTAAGTCAAGGGGTGCCTCAGGGGTTGAGGTCCCACTTTTCCTGGGACATTTGCACCTCTGAAAATAGTTTATCTCATATATATAATGAATTTATTATATATAAATATAATGAATATATTAGTGTAATGGAATATAATATATAAAATAATAAAATATAATATATATGAAATATATATTTTTTGCTTCCTGGTAACAGGCTAGTGAAGGAATGTTCATTGGTGCATTGATTGAAAATGTAAAATTGGAAACAACCTAAAGTGCTCATCAAAGACAGGATGATTGGATAATCGATCACTCCCACAGACTATGGAGTTAGACTGGGGTGGTTTACAAAGAATGCAGTTTACCAAGAATGTGGTAGCTTTGTGTGTGTACGAGCAGCAATCTCAGGTGCAAATAGTAAGATTCAGGAGAGTGCCCATGATTGATCCTTTAATGTACAGCCATACATACACACAAGGCCACATATAAACTGTACCCATATAGACAAAGGCTGTGTAAGACAAAGGCTGGGGAGGACACACATCACAATGAGCCTCTGGAGTGAGTGGTGGGACAGGGAGATCTCTAGGGAGGGTTCTGCTTTGTATGTGATGCTTGAGTTGTTTGCATTGAGAATGTATTGACATATTACTTGTGTAATTACGAAATGATACAATCATGCTCAAGCCTTACTCTGAGCTCCTCAGAGAATGGTGAGAACCCTGCCCCTCCATCCCTTTTCTCCGGGATCTCAGCAGTGTCCTCCTGCTCCTCAGCCCTTTGGTTGACAAACACCAGGTCTAGGACCTCCTCCCCTACGGGCTGCTCCTCAAGACTTAGCCTGGCCTTGACCTGACCTTGACCTGGCCTTGACCCTGAGCTCTGTCTCCAGGACAGCTGCTGTGTTACAGCTCTTCTCTTAGCCTGGCTCTTTCAGTTTGAGTGGCCCGTTTCTCCTTGCCTCCCTCTCTGCCTCCCCTCCTTCCTCTCTTCAGCTGGGGGAGGGAGAAATGCAAGAAGAACACCACCATGCAAGGTGACACTAAAAGGTCCCACCTTACAGGGATCTCTGCATGGCAGCAGCCCACCTCCCTCTCTCATCCCTCAAGATGCCACCCTTCTCCTGTGGCCCCACTGCCTAGAGAGATCTGGGTGATTGCTGCTTCTGCTCCAATTCCAGCCTCTTGTTCCTGGGAGGTCTGGCTTGGTGGTGCCCACGTGCCCTGGTGGGCAAACACCAGAGATCTTCTGGGACACTCATGGGATCATATTTTTTCACTGACCTCAGTAATCTAGCCAAGGAACACGCTAGCTCAGAGCATCTTGGCGTTCCCTTGTGTAAGCTGAGCAGATCTGTTGCAATGGTTTCTGAACTTGCTCTTGGCTCTGACATCCAGCATTTCACTGGTGCCTTTGCCAGCGCTCACCTCTCCGGTGTGGCCCCTGGGCCCTCTTATTTTCACAACTCTGCGGAGCAGGCGGGGCAGCTCATAGTTTCCCCATTTGACAGCCCAGGAAAACAAGGCATAGAGATGGCAAGGATGACCCAAAGTCAATCAATAGGCATGGGTTCGGTCATAGGCAGGAATTTGCATAGGAAGGTCCTCACAGAGACTCATAAGGAGTAAGAGCTACTCTGGTGGATAAGAGGAAAAAGATCACCCAGGCAAAGCGAAGAGTAGCATAAAGGATTGGGGGTAGGGAGGACAGGGGTACCTTGATCAGCCAGTGAGGCTGGAGCAAGAGAGTATGGGAAGGAAGTGGATGGAGAGTGGGCTGGGGCACCTTTCCTTTTCCTTATAAATAAGTCGGCCTCAAATCCTTCCTCCTCCAGGAAGCAATCCAGGCAACAGTGTACTGGTAAATGTTAAACAGTCATTGTCCTTCCAAAAAAAAAGAAAAAGCTTTCATTTATTGTGTTTGCCTATCACTCCCTGAGTGAAGTTAGCAATGTCAAGTCACCAAGTGCTTGGTTAGGAAGAGATACGCACATTCAGATCTGGGAAACAGGTCTCCAACTTTTCTCTGCTCTTAAACATTGAGTTGCCTCTCTGCCTTAGCAACTCTCCCATTGCTGAAATCATCTGAAAACTCGTGTTTTACACAGGACTGTGTGAGCTTTTCAAGAAGCACCTGTGCTTGATTAAAAGATTTAATGATGATGGAGTGAATTAAGTCTGTTATTAAAATGTGTGAATACATGCGCTAAGTGCTCTGTAAGTGAAAGTTGTGCCTACTTCCTGTTATCTTTGTCTTCTAGTTCTGGCCAGGAGCATCAAAGGCACTCAAGGAGATATCTGTTGAAGGGGTGAATTAACTCCCAACCCAAGTGGGCACCCACCTGCTTGTGGTACAGGCCGTCCCTTAGCCCCAAATAATTTAGAGTTCTCTGCAGCCTTTTGGCTTCATGTAGAAAACCCTCCCACCAAGTCCCTATGGACAGCGAGGGGCCTCCAAATCTGTCCTCTCCAGGATTGGCACAATTATGAGTTTGTTGAGGCAGTGTGGTGAGTCGGACGTGGAGTCTAATGGAGGGTCTGTCATTTTTGTAGCTGGGCATCTGAGTGAGTGCTATACTTCTCTGAGCCAAATTCCCTCATTGTGAAAAGAAGATAATGACACCAACTTTCATAGGGTTAATGAGACTAATACATGAGTTTTGGAGCCCACACCCAAATCCATGTCCACCCTTGTCTGCCCTGCTCCGCTGGTGCCTGGAAGGCTGGGCCGTGACAGCACCCCTTGCCTTCTGCCTTCCCCTGGAATTCAGCCAATGGGAGGTAGTGGCAGGAGACTGAGGGGCACTTGGAGGAGAAAAAGGCTCCTCTCACTGTCGCCTGGCTTCAGCTTGATTCTAGCCAACAGCTGTATCCTTCCTTCCATGATCCAACTCCAGCTCCAGCTCCCGTTCGTAGTGGCCGATATCACTGGGCTCCAGCTCTCGGCCAGGCCTGGGAGTGAAGAGGAATTAGGTCCTCAGTGTTGTTAGTTCCAGGACGTCTCAGAATCTATTGTTATTCCACGCAATCCTACCTAGACCTCAGCAAATAGTCCCTTTAATAAAATGCTTTTTAAGTATCCCAAGTGAGTGTGTCAGCCTCTTCCTGCCAGGACCCAGACAACGTCAAGCCCTGTGCCTGGGCACGTAAGAGAGGCTTAATAGTAATAACATTAGCAGTCACCCTTTATTAAGGGTTTAGCTTTGGCTAAGCACGGTGCCAAGTGTTTTTTTACAGAATCTATTGTTATTCCACGCAATCCTACCTAGACCTCAGCAAATAGTCCCTTTAATAAAGTGCTTTTTAAGTATCCCAAGTGAGTGTGTCAGCCTCTTCCTGCCAGGACCCAGTCAACGTCAAGCCCTGTGCCTGGGCACGTAAGAGAGGCTTAATAGTAATAACATTAGCAGTCACCCTTTATTAAGGATTTAGCTTTGGCTAAGCACGGTGCCAAGTGGTTTTTTTTATTTTCTTTTTAGGTGTATTGTTTCATTTAATCCTCGTAACGATTCTGTGTGGAAAGTACTATTATACCCATTTTGCCGATGAGGAAAGTAAACCTTAAAGCTGTTTGTAGTTTCCTAAGTCACCTGGCTTAGAATGAGAATTCAAATTAGTTAATCATTTTGTTTTCCACAGACAGCTTCTTTATATGTATTTTTATTTATTATTTTTTTTTACTGAAACATAATTAATCGTACATACTTAGAATGAGAATTCAAATTAGTTAATCATTTTGTTTTCCACAGACAGCTTCTTTATATGTGTTTTTATTTATTTATTTATTTTTTACTGAAACATAATTAATCATACATTTCTGTGGGGTACCTCACTGAATATCAATCCCTGTGTGCAATATGTGATGCTCAAATCAGGGTAATTCATATATTCAACATTACACAATGTAATCATTTTTCGTGGCCCTTTACCAATTTCTTGCTCACCCCCCTCCTCCTCCCCTAGTTAATGTGATTTGATGAGCAGGGACCACGAGCTTGACTCATACTCTCACCACAGCGTTGCGTATGTGGACGTACTGGTAAACACTTGCTGGTGGATGGAGGCTCATGGTTCAGAGCTCTAGGATACTGCATCATCTTTTCTGGGAGTTCTCCTTCTGGCATCAGGGCCCCACTTGCCTTCACAGACCATTGCCTCTTGTTCTGAGAGTGTCTGGGCTGCTCGGTTCCCAAACAAGCCCCAGTGGACGGGGTTTCCTTTGATTACCTCTCGCCCATATTTCCACCCGCTCTGAGCTGCCAGAGCAGCCTCATTGTCGCTCCTCCTCCCTCCTGGTCACCCACACCCTCTGCTGTTTACAATATGTTTCCAGCATCTGTGGACTTCGTTAGGGCCCATGCTACACCCTCTTCCTGCTCATCGGTGCCGACTATGCATGAGGCTAGACTGGACAAGGTTCCCTGTAGGTGCCTGCCAGACACTTCCACCAGCAGACCAGATCCCCTTCTCTGGGAACCCCCCAGCCAAGCTCTAATTCAGGTATCTCCACAGGAAAAACATTCCTGATGGGGTACCAAAGCCATACTTTGCTCTAGTCTATGCTATGGTTAGCATTATTTGGCAATGACTTAGAGTTTTGGAGTCAGGGGACCTACCACTTAGTAGCTCTGTGATCTTGGTCCAGTTGGCTAACTTCTCTGAGCCTCTGGTTCCTCATCTGTAAAACTGAAGGGAATCAGAATTGAGGATTGGGGTTATTGCACAGAAAGCACCTGGCATGTCTTAGGTGCAAAATTCTCTCTCCCTCTCTTCTAAAGACCACTTTGGGGGTGCCAAAGACCAAGTAGCTCAGAATATATTTGTAATTTATTTGCTTATTTTGGAGTGCTCTCTACTAGGTTTTGATATATTAACAGAAATTATAAAGATAATTACCCTCATTTTATAGATGACATTCTGAGGTTGAGAAAGTTTAAATTAATTTTCTCATGGTTACCCAAGCAACAGGTTGGGTTTGCCATCAACTCTAATTTAAAGTGACTCTTTATTTTTAATTTTCTCTTGCCGTGTTTTAAGAAACAAAATAAACAACTGAATGACATAAGGCAAAATGAAATCACCTTTATTTCTTGTAAAAGGACAGTCTCCTTTGCTCTCTGTACTTATTCTCGATCCGGAGACTCTCTTGCCAAAGTAGTTGTCATTCGTGATTCCATGACCTCATTATCCAGTTCCCTCTGCTCCTTTCAAACTCTTTTTGAGACGTTGCCTATCAAGGATGAGATGCAAGAAGAGCCACTGCCACTGGACTGACATTGGAGTATTTATTCCATAGGAATTGAGCCAGGACTTTGTTGTAGCTGAAGCTGGAAATGGTCTAGAAGACAAAATGAATCTGAAGGTCATTATCATTATTATGCATTGCTGCTTATTAAGCTCAGAAGCTGACAAATGTTTAAGAGTCTTTTTCTTCCTACATCATCCTTGGATTGAGAATGCAAAATGTAAAATTTGGGCTGTGAGCTTCCACTCGCCTCCATACTGTAAGTTTCCTGCTGAGTCTCGCTGATCTCTGAGCCCTCACAGCCTTTCCCACAGTGCTTTGCACACAACTGTGGGCAAACACGAATGAATGAACATTCATTGAGACTGTACGCATTTGTTCTCTGTGTTATGCCGCGTGCTTTCACACGAGAGAAATGGAAATCACTTGTCCCCGGTCACACCAATGTTGGTGGAGGTTGGATCTGAACCTGGTTGACCTTCTGTCTCTACACTTAGTGTACTTTCCTTTCACCTCGGCTGTCTCTCAAAATCTTCCTCAAGATAGTTGTTGAGCAAGATTTGGCTTTTCTTTTAAAGGTTGCCAGCAGTGTCATATATGCTGCTGGGGGAAGGAGGGTGAATGAAACTGGCGTGATCCCTCTTCACAGAAAGGATTATAATGAGCTTCAGCTGTCTGGGTGGTTCACTCGCCATGCGAGAGTCGAGAGGATCAAAGAGACCAATGTGTCACCATGGGAACTGTCCCAGTTTTATAATCTTCACTTTTCAAAGGCCTGAAAATGAACACATGGAGAGCAGGGAGAATTTGGTGACTGGGAAGTGATGCAGGCTAATAATTTAAATACAAGTTTTGAAGAAGGAAGTCAGAGAGTGGAAAAATATTTGGAGCAGGCTTGTAAATAGCGGCTCAACTCACTTTTCCAGGATGAATAACAATTGACTGCAGGTGAGAAAAATAATTGTGGTCCTGTATTTGGAAAAGATGCATTAAGAATAGCGCCTCTTCAGTGGGCTGTTAGTTAATTCAGTCAAACACTTTGATTTAGTTACTTAATGTATTGTGAACCTTATTTTTAGTAACAAATCTGCTGAAGTTGTTTGCATCAAGTTTATCACAATACAATAAGAAATTAGATCTTCATAGATCATATATATATATATATATATATTATATTTGTGACAAATAAAATTTATTCTTGTTTGGGGAAAAAAAAAAAGAATGGTGCTTCTTGGACTAAAGATATAGGCCAAGGAGCACCTCAAAGAGAGGTGAGAGAGTCGTCTGTGTACGACAGTTACTTACCTGAGTGGTAGATTCCCGAAAGAGCTCCTGCAAGGAGATAGGACCAGAGGACAGATTGTTGATGGGGTTTTTCAGATTGTAAAAACGGTTACAAGTTATTCCCTACCCTGTACGCACATGCCTTTGCAATGTAACTGCATTCCTTTCACCAGAGGGTGACATCTATTTCTGCAGCCCTGGAATCTCGGTTTGGCCATGTGACTTGTTTGGTCAGTAAGATACTAGCAAATGTGATACAGTCAGCGGCAGTCAGCGGCTTGAAAGTGCTTCAGATTAGGTATTGCTCCCTCTGCTGCTCCTTGTTACTGTGCCCACAACCACGTGAGTAGCACAGGCAACTGCTGGATGATGAGGGACACATGGCTCAGTTACTTCCATCAACCCAGCTGATGGCCAGCCAGACACATGTGGCTGTTGATAGTCAGCTGACCTCAGACAAATGAGTGGGCTCAGTTGATCCCACATGGAACAAACGAGCTGTCCCAGATGATTTCAGTCCTAACTCTTGACCCTTAGAATCATGAGCAGATAAATGGTGTTGTTTTGAGTTGCTAAATTTTGGGATGATTTGTTATACAGCGAAAACTAACTGACACCAAGTAGGAAAAGGAAAATGCACTCTTGTAGGTATAGAATGGGGGCTGGCAAACTACTGCCCATGAACCAAATCCAACTCACCACCTGCTTTTGTAAATAAAGTTTTAATGGAACACAGCCACACTCATTGGTTTACACAATGTTTATGGCTGCTTGAGCTCTATAACTGCAGACTTAGGTAGTTATAAGAGAGACTACCCAGACTGCAAAGCCTAAGATATTTACTATCTGATCTTTATAGAAAAAAAATCGATGTTGGATATAATAGTAAATGATGCTTCAAGTACAAACCTTTATTTGAATAGAAGCAGGGAAACACATGTTTTGAGAATCCTGAAGTGAATATTATTGATTTCCTAGTTATTAAAAAATAGCACCTTTGCTATAAAAAATTTAGGCACTATGGAAAAGCATAATAAGAGAGTGAAAGCCACCTGCCTTTCACCATTCAGAGATAACCTCTTACGACTTTAAAACACGTCTTTCCAAACATTTCTCTTTCCTCCATATTTTTTTCTTAAAAAATTGAGCTAGTTATACTTTTTTCAATTAACACTTTGTTAACATTCATGATAATAATTATGGACAACATCATTATTTTAATGTCTATATTGTATTTAACTGTATAAAGACTACGTACATTGATTATCTCATAACTCACTGTTTTAATGTTTAGTTTGCTTCCAATTTTTTACCATCATAAACACTTCTGTGATGAATGATGAACATATATGTATATATGTGTATATATATGTATATATATGTGTGTGTGTGTGTATATATGTATATATATATGTGTGTGTGTGTATATATGTATATATATGTGTGTGTGTATATATATATATATAAAA
>NW_007729115.1:143761-152386 GCF_000696425.1 Galeopterus variegatus
AAACACTTCTGTGATGAATGATGAACATATATGTATATATGTGTATATATATGTATATATATATGTGTGTGTGTGTGTATATATGTATATATATATGTGTGTGTGTGTGTATATATGTATATATATGTGTGTGTGTATATATATATATATATATAAAACACTTCTAGGAAGTCATCCTTAAAGTCAAATTATGGAAGACAGTGTATAAACAAATATATATATATGGGAGGGTAATTTTTGTGTCAAAGTTTATCCACATTTAATATTTTTATAAACATCCTCCGGTTGCCTTCCAGAAGCTCTATATCGATTTATACTCTTACCAATAATGGCAAAGTAGGCCATTTTATCTTCCAGAGCATAGGGGAAGCAGCTAGGGGAATACATCTAAATTTATCCTACAAGGAGGAACTGGGATAACCTTGGAAGAGAATGACATGTCATTTTAGAGTTCCCGGTGGTCTGAGGGGACAGTGAAGGAGCTCTTTGAATGACTTAGGCTCTATAAAGCTCTTCACAGTCTGAAAAGGTGAGCCTAATCTAGGCTGATGAGATGTCAGTAGAGATAGATGTCTATTCCTGCATCTGAATGAGCAATGTCATTAATACATGGTGGGCACCCAGTGGCTTAACAGCCACCCATGTGTGAAAAAGACCAGGGAGCTCAGTACAGATCAGCAGTAATGTGTGTTGTCACCAAAGCCAATTGGACTGTCAGGTGCATGGTGTCATGTTCTACTCCAGGCTGGTGAGACTGTAGCCACATCAGTATGCTCCATTCTGGCTACCATCCTTTAAAGGGGATTTAGATAACCTGGTGGGGGTAGGGGCTTCTGAAGAGAGAAGCCGGGACACTGAGGGACTCCAGTTCATTTCATTTGAGGAAATTTTGAAAGTGTCAGAAAGGCTTAGCTTAGAAAAGGGAAGACTTAGGAGGAACATTAAAAGTCTTTTTCAATATCTGTGACTTCACAGTAAAAATATCTTTACTATTTTAAAAATTATATAGTTGTACATAATACAAAAAAGGTACAGCCAAAAAGGTTAAAAAGAAAAGAAAAATTATCTTGAATTATATTATCCAAGAGGAATGCCATTAATGTCTTTTTGAATCCTTCTAGTCAGCATGCTGCGAATGCACACACACATAATATACATACAATTCTACATAAAAGGTATGGTATTAATCTTTTTCTCACTTAACGCTACATAATGGACATATTTCTGTGTCAACTAGGTCATCATATTTAGCAACAGTTTAGAATTTCGTTGCATGGTTTTATCATAATTTATATAACTGATTTCCTGGTGGTAGAGATTTAGCTCTTGAATATTTTTGCTATTATAAACAAACATTTTAATCAATATATTTGACATATCACTGTTCATTTGGCTAACTAGCTTCTTAGGATAATTCCCTGGAGGTAAAATTTCTGGATCAGAATATTTGCACAGTTGCAATTTTGATATTATTAAACTGTCCTCCAGAAAGATAGAACCAGTTTGCACTCTGCAATGATATTGATTTTATTGACATTTTTTAGATTACGTTGGTGCATTTGAATATTTTTTCATATGTTCAGTACCACTGCATTTCTTAATTTATGAATTGATGGTTAATACACTTTACCTTTTTCATTGAATAAATTTGTATGAGTTTTTTATAGGTATAATGAAACTTTATCTCATATATCTTACACATGTTTTTTTCTTCTTGTGTGTCAATTAAACTTTTTTATGGTGGCTTATTTGTTTTGGTTGATTTTGCTTATTAAAGTTTTCAATTTTTCTGTAGCAATTCTATTCATTTCTTCCATCTTCAATATTTTTAATGGTTGTCATATGGAAGAGGATTAGATATTTACTAAGTGTATGAAAAAGACAGAACCAGTACAACGGGAGAAAAGTTGCAGCATGGCAGATTTCAACGAAACATAATAAACAACTTTCTTCCATTTAATACTGTCAAATATAGAATGTGCTGCCTTGCAGGTAGTGAGATTCCCCCATAATGAGGAGCTTTCAAGCATGAGCTGCATGTCCACCTGGCAGTGATGCCATACAGGGTGAGGCCAGATGCCCTCTGGCATCCATAATTATTTACAAGACAGATTTTTAATGGGATGTCAATAATTTAATTTTACATTTTTTCCCAGAGAACTTTTTTCAAACTTCAACACCATTCAAAATTTGGGGTTTCCAAGAGCAATTGGACAAAAGTTGATGTGTCAAAGCAGGCAGCACTAAACGAAAATAGTTCTGAACCACTGATTATTATGAGAAAGCATACCAGGCGAATGTTAGTGGTCATNTGGCTACCATCCTTTAAAGGGGATTTAGATAACCTGGTGGGGGTAGGGGCTTCTGAAGAGAGAAGCCGGGACACTGAGGGACTCCAGTTCATTTCATTTGAGGAAATTTTGAAAGTGTCAGAAAGGCTTAGCTTAGAAAAGGGAAGACTTAGGAGGAACATTAAAAGTCTTTTTCAATATCTGTGACTTCACAGTAAAAATATCTTTACTATTTTAAAAATTATATAGTTGTACATAATACAAAAAAGGTACAGCCAAAAAGGTTAAAAAGAAAAGAAAAATTATCTTGAATTATATTATCCAAGAGGAATGCCATTAATGTCTTTTTCAATCCTTCTAGTCAGCATGCTGCGAATGCACACACACATAATATACATACAATTCTACATAAAAGGTATGGTATTAATCTTTTTCTCACTCAACGCTATGTAATGGACATATTTCTGTGTCAACTAGGTCATCATATTTAGCAACTGTTTAGAATTTTGTTGCATGGTTTTATCATAATTTATATAACTGATTTCCTGGTGGTAGAGATTTAGCTCTTGAATAGTTTTGCTATTATAAACAAACATTTTAATCAATATACTAGACATATCACTGTTCATTTGGCTAACTAGCTTCTTAGGATAATTTCCTGGAAGTAAAATTTCTGGATGAATTGATGTTAATACACTTTACCTTTTTCGTTGAATAAATTTGTATGAGTTTTTTATAGGTATAATGAAACTTTATCTCATATATCTTACACATGTTTTTTTCTTCTTGTGTGTCAATTAAACTTTTTTATGGTGGCTTATTTGTTTTGGTTGATTTTGCTTATTAAAGTTTTCAATTTTTCTGTAGCAATTCTATTCATTTCTTCCATCTTCAATATTTTTAATGGTTGTCATATGGAAGAGGATTAGATATTTACTAAGTGTATGAAAAAGACAGAACCAGTACAACGGGAGAAAAGTTGCAGCATGGCAGATTTCAACGAAACATAATAAACAACTTTCTTCCATTTAATACTGTCAAATATAGAATGTGCTGCCTTGCAGGTAGTGAGATTCCCCCATAATGAGGGGCTTTCAAGCATGAGCTGCATGGCCACCTGACAGTGATGCCATACAGGGTGAGGCCAGATGCCCTCTGGCATCTATAATTATTTACAAGACAGATTTTTAATGGGATGTCAATAATTTAATTCTACACATTTTTCCCAGAGAACTTTTTAAAACTTCAACACCATTCAAAATTTGGGGTTTCCAAGAGCAATTGGACAAAAGTTGATGTGTCAAAGCAGGCAGCACTAAATAAAAATAGTTCTGAACCACTGATTATTATGAGAAAGCATACCAGGCGAATGTTAGTGGTCATGTGCTTGTCATTCATGAGTTTTACTTCCATCACCATGCATCACCTTACAGCCACAGAAATTTCCACCAAACCATATAAAGCCCATAGGAGCTGAGCTGCCACAGCTGGGAGTGCAGATGGACTTAGAGCTGACTTCCTAGCATAGGTCAAGTGTGGGCTGGGCCAAGTCTTATAACAAGAGCAAGGTGGGGCAGGTCAGGGTTATAGAAGCAATCTGGAGCAATGCTGCTGTTCTATAATTGGTGAAACTGAGTTACAGAAGCAGGAGGGGATAGTCTCAGCAAATACATCTCAGAACTGGATGAGAATGTGTGCTTCCAGATTCATCTGACCATTGGTCATCCCTTTTTGATCTTGGGTTACTGCTGTTTGGTAGACAGGATTGGGGGGTAGAGTTAGGGTCAAATTTAGACCTGTAGGAATGCTCTCACCTTCCATCTATTTATTCCTTTGGCAGTATATGCTGAAACCCTACCATGGGTAAGGCTTTGGGAATTCAGCAATGAACAGGCAAGACAGCAGCTCACAGCCTAGAGAGGAAGACAACTTTAAACTGTTAATGATACCATAGGCCGATGAAAGGTTTGAAGTACAGGGTGCTGGGGTCACTTGTATCATGGCATCAAAACCTGTCCAGAGTGTCAGGAAAGGCCTTCTTTAAAGACTAAAATTAAAGCAGGGATTTGGAGGAGGAGGTGCTGCCCATGAGAAGGCAGAAAGGAAGGAAAGGAAAAAAGATGGCAGCTGCATAAGGTTTCAGGGAAAGGAATAGCATATGCAAAGGACAAAGCCAGAGAGAACTTCAGAATCACACATCTCTGGAGGTGTATTGGGCTGCTTCTGCCACATATGATGTAGTTGAAAGAACCAAAATTTAAAATAAGACATCGGGGGTTTGGCTCCCACCGCTGTCAATTTCTGGCTATATGACCTTGGCAAATAACATAATTTGTCTTAATCTCAGTTTCCTTATCTGTCAAATGATGATAAGGACACCTACTTCACAGGGTTATTTTGGGAAAGGGATGAGCTAATGGATATAAAATTGGCCAGCATAAGGCTAGGTTCTAAATATCCTAAAGCCTCTTACTGAAGCTGTCAGTAACCAAAATCTGTTCCTTTTATCTAGCCCAAATCTTTCTTGCTGTCTGTGAGCAGTTCAGCAGACTTTTGCTTCCTCAGTTCCTGCTTTGGGTCGTTGTAGATTCAGGTACTGAGAGAATATGGAAGAAGTGAGAGGCAGGGATTGAAACATCGATATTAGTTGGGAAGAAAAGGCTTGTCTAAAGCAGTGTCTGTCTCCTACAATGTATGTTGTCTCCACCGCTACCTAGTCCATGAGCTCCTGCAGGGCATATCAAATAGGGTTTGTAGATAGGCCATCTCCTATTCACAGTAAGATTTCCAAGTGTCTGGCATACAGTAGGTGCTCAGCAGATACTAGTTAAATAGAACCAAAGAAAGTTTGAGATAGGTTCCGGTCAAGATGGTGGAATAGACAGTTCCCAGAATCCCTCTCTCCCACAAATCAACCAATTTACAACTATAAAAATGTAACATCAGCCAAGCTGGGGCCACTGGAGCTCAGGGGAAGAGAAGGAGAGACCTACGGAGTTCATGATGGCAGGAGAAACCATGATGAGAGAAAGAAAAAGCTGCTTGGAGCGTTTTGGGCCACGGCTGCTTCAAGGCTCGAGTTGCTGAGTGCATGGAGCAGGAGCCAGCAGAAGCTGCAGCTGTGCTCTTCTGATGGAGTTGCTTGGAGGCAGCAGGGGAGAAAAGGGCCCTGGCAGCCCCCAGGACAGCAAGACCACTAATAGGGTTCCTGTGGATCCACGCAGGAGCGAGGAGCCAGAACAACTGAAAAAAAGGAGCCATTCAGAGGCTGGCGAGTCATCACAAGGGAACAGTGCAGGGCCCGTCCCATGGGAAGTGTTTGGAGCACAGTGGTGGAGGAGATGGGCCCACCAGGAAAACACTGGGGCACAGCAAGGATGGCCAACCTGCCCCCCAATCAGCACAGGACTACTCAGAGGAGACTGGTCTGGAATGCAGAATTGCATGGGGTGCAGTTTGATGAAAAAACTCAGGCCCAGATCAGAGATTCTATGCAACACAGATCCACCGGGTCTCTGGAGAGCTGGAAGTACCTGTAAGGTCAACCATTAAACCCTGAGCTGCACAAATAGCTTTCGCTAGGGAAACAGCAGCAAAGCAGCAATTTAACTTAACCACACAGCTCAAGTACTGGTTCCCACAGGAAGTTCCTCTGTTCTAGAACTAAGCAAAGGACAAAAAATTAGTTCTGGCCCAGGCACACCACCACAACCTTAGGGCCTGCCTGGGAACTGGAGGCTTGGAGCTGGGAACCCGACTCCACTCCCACATCCAGGCACACTGCACCAGTGCCTCGGGGCCTGTACAGGGACCTGAGGCATGCAGAAGGGGACAATACCCCCCTCCCACAACCAGGCACACCATGCCAGCACCTCGGGGCCCACCCAGGGACGAGAGGAATGGAGAAGGGGACCAGACACACTGCACAACCAGGCACACTGCTAGCCAAGGAGCATGCCCAAAACATCACCTCCATGTGGGTGGCACACCACAACTACCACAATAACCATGGCTGCTGCAAAAGTGGCTAGATGCCACAACCACCATGCAGAAGGTCCACCAACCACTGGAGTGTATTGACACAAGGAGAGTCACCAGCAGAGATAAAAAAAAAAAAAAAAGAAGGGGATGTCTCTCTCCACAAAGCCCATTTCAGAGTGGCAGAAGTATCTGCTCTATGATAATATTGGGGACCTGATCACACCTCTCAGCACTGGACAGATCATCTAGGCAAGAAATCAACAGAGTAACGATTATTTGTTCAGAAGGAGAGAAGAAATCTAGGATAATTAGAGGGGGGAGGGGGAGGGAGAGGGGGATGGGGAGAGATTGGACAAGTGGCATAAAGAATGATTATAATTTGTAACAATATATATGCTAGTAATATTGATTTGATCAATATTCCTCAGTGTTCAACCCCCAAAATATGTATAATCAATTTTGATTCAACAAATAAAATAAATTAAAAAAAAAAAAGAAACAAAGTTTGAGAACTCACAGTAGAATTTAAATGGTAGTAAACACATGGCATAGATCAGAGGGATTATGGGAAGGAAAATCTGTGTAGATCAGAAAGGGTTCGTAGAGGTAAGGTTGGAATGCTCAGCTTTTGTAGATGCGGTCAAACAACTTTTCGAAGTGGTTTACTGTTCACACTCCCACCAGCAGTGTAGGAGAAATCTAGTTACTCTACATCCTGAGCTGGTACTGTCATTCTTTTCAATTTATAGCATTTCTGGTGGGAGAGGAATGATAGTTCATTGTGGGGTTTTCTTTGTTTGTTTGTTTTTTGCATTTCCCTGCAGAGCCTAATGATTTTGAGCATCTTTTTATATGATTACTAGCTGTTTGAATATTGTTTTCTGTGAAACTGCCTGTTCAAATCTTTTGCTCATTTTTAAAAAATTGTATTGATTGTGTTTTTCTTACTAATTTGGGGGAGTTTTTATATATTATGAACACAAGATCTTTGTTAGATATATCCACTGCAAATCTCTTCTTCCAGTATGTAGCTCACCCATTTTCACTTCATGGTCTCTTTTGATAGAAGTTCTCAATTTTAATAAAATACAGCATGTCAATTTTTTTCCTTTTAGGGTTTGTTCTTTTGGGGCACTGTTTAAGAAATCTTTACCTACTCCAAGGTGATGAAGATATTCCTCTAGTTCTTTCTAAATGCTTTTTCATAAAGTTTGTATTTTGAAAAAAAATTCCAAACGAAGAGAAAAGTTGCAAGAATAATACAATGAATTCACGTATGCTCTTCATCTGGATTCACCAATTAAGCATTTTTAAGTAAACTTTCTTCCTAAATTAAAGAGAAATGCATGCATAAAAAAAGTTCAAACAGTCTGAAGGATAATAAAATAACAACTAAATCATCTAATTGCCCCAACAAAGTTCTTCTCCCCAAAGGCAGCCACTATTAACACTTTCTTATATATGCTTATAGATATTTCCTATAGATATACATAAATATATTTATAATTTTTTTTTACTTATTTACCAAATGGGACATATTAATAAGGCTGTCCTGAATATTGCTTTTTTATTTAACAGTGTATCTCGATGACCTTCCCCTATTAGCCCTTTTGAAATGACTTCATTCCTTTTAAAGGCTGCAGAAAATTGCTTTGTATAAAGCTTTATAATTTAAAGCTAGTGACTCCTCCTGAAGGGATCAGTTAGGGTGTGTCTGATCTTTTCGTATCACAAACAGTGCTGCAACAAACACCCTCATGCATAGGACATCGAGTGAGCAATGAAATGGCTGGTTCCAAGGGTATGGGTGTTTACCATTGTTAGCTCCGACAAAATTATTGAAAAACTTATATTGGCGTAAAGCCTTCAGCAGCATGTGAGGGTGCCTTTCCTCTCCCTGGAAAGGTAGGATTTAAGTAAGAAGAGAAGAGGAAAGAAAGAGGACACTTCTCATAGAGGGAACAGCATAAACGACAGCTTGGAGCAGAGTTTCTCTACCTCAGCACTATTGACCTTTTTGGCTGTATAATTCTTTGTGGTGGGGTCTGTCCTGTGCATTGCAGGATGTTTAGCAGCATCCCTGTCCTCTAACCACTAATGCCAGTCATCAGTCACCCCTGCATTGGAGGCAGGACAATCTACAATGTCTCCAGACATTGCCATATGGCTCTGTAGGGGACAGATCTGTCCTGGGTTAAGAACGATAACTTGGAGGAAGGGACGTTCAAGGATCAGGCTGTGGCGTGTGTGTGCGTGTGTGTGTGTGCACACGTGCGTGTACACGAGCAAAACTGAGAAAGCGGGTGTGGCGTTACATTCTAGGGGCTTCAGAGTTAGTCTGAGGAGAGATCTG
>NW_007729115.1:152513-165118 GCF_000696425.1 Galeopterus variegatus
TGAGAAAGCGGGTGTGGCGTTACATTCTAGGGGCTTCAGAGTTAGTCTGAGGAGAGATCTGTTTCTTCCCTTGATTATCCCACCTTTATAAAAACCCACATTGTAGAGAACCCCCCTTTTTGGTTCCTGAGAAAGCGGGTGTGGCGTTACATTCTAGGGGCTTCAGAGTTAGTCTGAGGAGAGATCTGCTTCTTCCCTTGATTATCCCACCTTTATAAAAACCCACATTGTAGAGAACCCCCCTTTTTGGTTGGGTGAGGTGAGAAAGCCACGCAGTAACCGCTCTGCCTCTTTGTTAATAAGAGACAACTGTGGGGCGGTGCTTTAAGTGCATATGGGTTGTTCCCCACCTTTGATGTCATTTGAATCTCACAACAACACATGACGGTCCTGATCCCCAACTAACAGATGGGGAAATCAAGGCTCAGGGAGAGGAGGAGCTGGTGTCCTTGTCTGGCTCTCAGGTCACTGTGCTTCCTTTTGCTCTATTCTGAGAGGTTTGACCAGCTGGCCATGTCGCTGCCATTTCTGAAAGCGCAGTATGAAGCCACTTGCATGTATTTTAGTCATTATTTCCATCATCTGTTGAACCTCAGAATAGGCTTGAAGTCATTGTCTTCTTTTTCTCCTCACGTTTTGGTTTATTTTTAGAAGTGAGATCAATGGATTGCCCTTTGCTTTCTTGCAGGAACCTCTCTGCTACATTTCTAACCACACCCAGGAGTAGAGTGCATGCTTGGACCTTCATGGAATATATGACAGCCCCTCTCTGGCGCAGTTTCCTGATAGGTGTATTCCCACACTCTGCAGGTCTTTCTGTGTTATTAGTAGGTTTGCTGCTTGGCAGAGATAACTTTCTAACTCAGTGATAAACAATAATGGGTATGTAACTTGAGCTTCTAACCAAGTGCCTGGTGCATATGAGGTATTCAGTAAACGCTGAATGTATAATCAAAACGTATAATCACATTGTTACCTAGGAGAAGTACCACTTGGGCAAGTGGGGAATCTGTCTTAATCATGAGCCTCAGGAAGCCCTTCACCTTACAATGCTGTCTTCAACATTTTTAAAGCCCCTCCAGTGATCAGGATTGGCCGAGGCCAGCAGTGCCACCCAGACAAGGTGCTCTGGGCCCAACTCGGACTCTGTCGGTCCTGGTCCCTGTTTACTCTCCTTATGTACACTCTTCAATTGTCTTCTTCATGCGAAGGGTTGACCGGATACCCCAGGTGAGCTCCAGGACTTGCACATATATGATTGTCCCAGAAAACCATGACCAGACCCTAATTCCAGAATGGCTGCCAGACAATAGGATCTTTTCTGCTGGCCAGAGAGTATTTTTTTTTTTTTTCAGTATCATATGAAATTTGGCCATCAGAATGGTGTTAAAATACTGATTTAGGATGGCTAAAGTTGTTTATATATACAGGAGCCCCACAAAAGTATTTGCACGGGCATCCACATACCCTAGGGGTAACCCTGTCTGGTAGGTTATCATTCATTCATTCAAGGCAGTCATTCAGTGGAGATCATGCCTTCAAGTGACTCCCCCCAATTAAGTAGTGTAGGCCCTACGATAAGTTCTATGCTATTATTATTATTAGCAATGTGAACACATGTATGGGAACCCTGACAAAGAAGTTGTTAGTCCAGCGCTATGGTTTGAATGTGTCCCCCAAGTTCATGTTGGAAACTCAATCCCCAGTGCAATGGTGTTGGAAGGTGGAGCCTAATGAGAGATGGTTAGTCCATGAGGGCTCTACCCTTATGAATGGATATGCTGTTATCACAGGAGTGGTTTCCTCATAAAAGGAAGAGTTCTCCCCACCTCTTTCACCCTCTCTTTGCCCTTCCACCATGGGATGCTATAGCAAGAAGGCCTTCACAAGATGCCAACCTGCAATCTTACACTTCCCAGTCCTCAGAATCACGCACCAATACATTTTGGTTCATTATAAATCACCCAATCTGTGGTATTCTGTTATAGCAGCACAAAACATGTCTAGCATGTGGGATAAGGTCTCAGGATAAGGGATGCTACTTTCACAGAGGAGGTAAATTGGAGCTTAGGTCTTAAACAATGGCTAGAATTTTTCCAGGAAGGACATGCATGTCTCATTCAGGGAGTAGAAAATAATTCTATGGAGCTAAAGGACATGGTGGGGGCTGGTAAGAGATGGTTAATGAACTGGAAAGGCAGGTAAGGTCATCACATGAAGGATTCTGTTACCTGGCTGAGGTTTCTCCACATCTTTTCTGAAGACAATGCAGGGAACTAAAATGGTTTTTAGCCAGGAAGGAGATGATCACGTATATAGATTAGGAAGTTCATCCTGGCAGCTGTGTGGATGTTGGATTGAAGGAAAGCAAGATAGGAGGAATCAAGGAGGCTCTTCTGGAGGTTCCAGGTATGAGGCAACCAGCAGATGACTGCAGGTGGCAACCATGCAGAGGGAGAGCTTGTGAAGCCACAGCCAGTCAGCCCCTAACCCAAAAGTCTCCAGAATCAGAGTCCTTATCTCCTCTCCCCAGGTTGGTTTCTTTTGTAACCCAGCTGCCTGGCTGAGCGCTTTCTCCTTTCTTCCCTTCCTTTCCTCTTCTCCCCTAGTCTAATGAAATGAGACCAGCTGCTGAAACAAGATTGGATGTGGAGGGAGCCGAGATCCACAGCCTCCTAGGCAGTCTGCCCTCAGGAAGGCCTTCCCAGAAAAGCTTGCAGCGTGTAGAAGGAGGTAGAGATCCCGCCATCAGCCTGAATGGAAGGCCTCCCCAAAGCCTTCTGGATTTATTTTGAGGTGCTCAGGTGAGCTCCTCAGATACCTTTAGAGTGACACCCGGCAGCTGGTGCCAGACCCTATGGCTGAGACCCAGAGAAAGGGTCCGCGGTCTCTCATCATGCATGCTCTGACACCTCCCTGCCGTAGTCTTCTTTGCCCCAGCATGTGCATGGATCCCCATCAGGACCTGTTGCGTCCCTGGAAATGACCTCACCCTTTAGAATATTTGTTCTTTTTGGCTTTTCAAACAATGTCCTCGTTTTGCCAGAGGAAAAGGGAAAGAGACTCTCTAAACGAGCAGGCCACCCTTTGTTCTGAGCCCATAAATCTGGCGCGAGCACATGTCCGGCCTTCCCGCCCCTCCTACATCATTGTCCCGCTGCTGATTAATAGGTCAGAGCTAACTTTAAACTGGCATTTCCTGACCAGCCCATCTCCCAGCCCCCCACCCTGCCTGGCTGTTCCTTAAAAACCCAATATATTTTAGAACATGATTTCACTGCCTCCTGCAGCCTGCTGCTCACAGCGGGCTCTAAGGTGACTGCTCTAACTTTGGTCCACACCGTCTGTGCTGCTCATGAGTTGGCACGAGGAAGGGCTGAAGCTGAGTGCTGGCAGACAGCTGGGTGGCAGTTGTCTCGGGGTGTCTGTGCTACCTGTGGCCTATCTAGTCTTGGAAGATCATACTTGAACATAATCAGAGGGACTACGTAGAGAGAAGATGTGACAATAATTATGACAAATTGTTTTATTTTGCCTTTGTTTTTCTTTAATGTCCTGTGAGTGACTGAATTGTGTTTCAACCGTGCACAGTGATGTAGAAGAGTGGGTATTGACATGGAAAGACTCTTGGAAGATCATACTTGAACATAATCAGAGGGACTACGTAGAGAGAAGATGTGACAATAAGTATGACAAATTGTTTTATTTTGCCTTTGTTTTTCTTTAATGTCCTGTGAGTGACTGAATTGTGCTTCAACCATGCACAGTGATGTAGAAGAGTGGGTATTGACATGGAAAGACGTTCCTGATGTTGACTAGGCAGGGTACAAGAGTCGAGTATATCTGCAATCTAGCTATACAGTTTTATAGTAACTATGTTTTACTTGGTTAACAAGGAGGTGGAAGACCTATAGATCTCAAAACTGGCTTTAGTTTTACAAGTTGTCTCTTAGCTCTGGGATAAGCCACAGCATCTCCACCTATGACTACAACCTCCAGCTTGTCAAGAATGCAGTTAATAAGAGTTCCTGTGGAGTTTCCTGCCTTAGCCAGTCAGGCTGAAAACCTGCTCATGCAACAACAGCTGCCAAGTACTGAAAACATACTGACATCAGGCTGAGGCTGAGGGCAGGTTAAAGCATCTTACGTAGGCTCAGTTAGTGGTCTCAGCACCCAGCATTATCCCCATTTTACAGGGAGGACATGAGAGGCAGAAGAATGTAAGAAACGAGTTCATAGTCATACAGCTAATAAGTGAGAGTGGGATATGGATCCAGGTGTTCCTCATGCCAGTGGCTGTGGTCTCCCCAATGTTCTGCTTCCCTGATGGCCATTTTGGAGCTCAGAAAACACAGTTCTCATGTAAAATGCCTAGAAAGCTTAGCAAGAGACCTTCAGCATATCTGTGTCTGCTGCTAACTGAGATCCTAGCTGAAAGGTCAGGGAGGTTGGGAAGGTCAGGGTGGTGGTTGAGGTCAACTGTGCAGTCTCAGGGGGGTATCCCTTACACCCAATGAATATGCTTCTTTCCCTTCAGCTTGGGGTCTGAGACAGCTGTGCACCTCTGGAGCCCAAAGTCTTTTGCAGCAGTGACATCAAGGATAATAAAACTGTGCAGAGCTGTTGTGGCCAATCTCTCTGCTTTCCTCTACATTGTCAGCTCAGCTGATCAGGAAAACAGACTCACCATAAATAATCAGGCCCTGGGAGCATCCAACAGAAACAAACAATGAGTGAAGTTGAGCAAGTCTGATTTGTATCCACAAGATCCTGGCTTTGGGAAGCACTAATTCCTTCCACATTTCAATCATCGGACTCTTTTGGAATAAATAGTGTTCCAGATTGGTGGCAATGAAAGACTGAGATATACTTAAGTCACTCACAGGACATTTTAAAAAATGTAGAATAAAACATCTTCTTACGCTTTTTGTTGCCTAACCTCTGTCTCCATGCAGTCCCTCCAGTGGTGTTCAGTTGTGACCTTCCAAGGCCAGACAGGCCACAGATACTGCAAAATATGTGTTTGTCCCTATTTCCTGGCATACAAGTCCTAAAATTCTTAGAATCTCCTAAGTGATGTCTTTTTGTATACTGATAGGTTGACTGATGGCTGGCTTCAGGGATGGGAGCTGGTCACAGGAAAGACCAAAGCGGGGTTAGAGGGGTGGTGCTGGAAGTCCCAAACTGCCGGGGAGGGGAGAGGGACTGAAGGTTGAGTTGATCATGAATGGCCAATGATTGAGTCAATCATGCCTATGTAATGGAGCCACCATAAACACCCCAGAGGCCTGGATTCGGAGGGATTCAGGATGGCTGAACACACGGATGTTCCTGGAGGGTCCTGCTCTCCGAGAGGTCATGGAAGCTCTATGCTCCTTCCTCTGTGCCTCGCCCTGTACATTTCTTCATCTGTATCCTTCATAATATCTTTTATAATAAAACAGTAAATGTAAGTATGTGCTTTCCTGAGTTCTGCGAGTCGCTCTAGGAAATTAGTCAAACCTGAAGAGGGGGCCGTCAGAATCTTGACTTATTGTTGGCTGGTCAGAAGCACAAGTAAAAAACCCTGGGACTTGGGATTGGCATTAGAAGTGAGGCTCAGGGGAACTGAGCCCTTACCCCGTGGGATCGGAGACTATCTCCAGGTAGACGCTGTCAGGATTGAATTGGAGGACACCCAGCTGGTGTTCTCTGTAGAAAGTGAGGCTCAGGGGAACTGAGCCCTTACCCCGTGGGATCGGAGACTATCTCCAGGTAGACACTGTCAGGATTGAATTGGAGGACACCCAGCTGGTGTTCTCTGTAGAACTGATTGTTTGGTGTTTGGGGAAAAAACCCACATATTTGGTCACAGAGTCTCCTGTATTGTGGTGTGAGAGCAGAGGAAACTTTTTTCAACAGTTACTATGAAAACTTTAGAGTTTACAATATACAAAAAGAATAATACAAAAAACTTCCTCAATCTCATGGCAAAGTTGTATCCATTGCTGACATTATGGTGTGGTTTTTTACAGTATATTGAAGTGTATTGATATAAATATTTGTAGCTCAACTATACACCAGTAGAACTTATTTTTCCTATCTAGCTGGTTTTGTGATGATTAGCCAACCTCTCACTATACTCCCTTCCGCTTCCCCTTTATTGCTTCTATTAACTACAGTTCTGCTCTCTTCCTCTGAGAGTTCAACTTGCTATTATTATATTTATTTATTTATTTTAGTTCCCATATATGAGTGAGAACATGTGGAATTTCTCTTTCTGTGACTGGCTTATTTCACGTAACTAGTGGGATAACTGGATTACATGGCAGTTCTATCTGTAGCTGTTTGAGAAACCTCCATACTGTTTTCCATAATGGCTGCATTAATTTACAGTCCTGCCAAAAGTATATTAGGGTTCCCTTTTCTACACATCCTCACCAGCATTGGTTATTTTCAGTCTTTTTAATAATAGCTAGTCTAACTGGGGTGAGATGATATCTTAATGTGGTTTTGATTTGCATTTCCCTGATGGTTAGTGATACTAAGCATTTTTTCATGTACCTGTGGGTTATTTGCATGTCTCCTTTTGAAAAATGTCTATTTAGCTCTTTTGTCCATTTTTAAATTGAACTATTCTTCTTCTTCTTTATTTTTTATTATTATTTTTTTTTACTATTGAGTTGTTTGAGCTCCTTGCGTATTTTGGATATTAATCCCTAGTTGGATGCACCATTTGCAAATATTTTCTCCCATTGTGCAAGTTGACTTTTCACTGTGTTGATTGTTTCTTTTGCTGTGCAGAAGCTTTTTAGTTTGATATAATCCAATTTGTTTATTTTTTCTTTTGTTGCCTGTGCTTTTGAGGTCTTATTCATAAAGTCTTTACCCAGACCTATATCCTAAAGCATTTCCCCTGTGTTTTCTTCTAGAAGTTTTAATGTAGTCTTTACCCAGACCTATATCCTAAAGCATTTCCCCTGTGTTTTCTTCTAGAAGTTTTAATTTTTCATATCCTAAAGCATTTCCCCTGTGTTTTCTTCTAGAAGTTTTAATGTTTCAGGTCGTATGTTTAAGTCTTTAATCCATTTTGAGTTGATTTTGGTATATGGTGAGAGATAGGGGTATAGTTTTATTCTTCCACACATGGATATCCAGTTTTCCCAGAACCACTTATTGAAGAGGTGATCCTTTCTGCAATGTATGTTATGGTATATTTTTCTTTAAAGTGGTGTGTGTATGTGTACATACCTATCTGTACGGCTAGATAATAAATATACTCAAATAAGATTACACTGTGCATCCTCTTTTATACCTGCCTTACTAAGCCAATATCAAGAATGTCTTTCCATGTCAGTAACTAGTTTTCTACACCATTTTGCATGGTTGAGCAGTATCCCATTATATCAATGTACTATAACATTTAAATTCATTTCCTATTTTGCTCACTCATTCTGATTTGGGTTAGTCTCAGGGATGTATTATTGAGTACTTTCCATGTGTATGCTTTCCAAGCATGTCACGATGGGAGGCAGTGCTTGTAATGGGAATAGCCTTCATTCAAACTCCCTCTCTGTTCCTTTAACTGTGTAAGTGACTTTGACTGTGTATCTGAATCCCAATGACCTCCTCTGGAGAATATGGGTAATGATACTCTCCTTGACAGACTATTGTAGAAATAAACTGAGATGAGATTCAGACAGAGTCTGGCCCAGAGCAGGTCCCCAGCAAATGGTAGCTATCACTGTTGCAACAGAGGGTGCCCCCCCTCTGGAGAATATGGGTAATGATACTCTCCTTGACAGACTATTGTAGAAATAAACTGAGATAAGATTCAGACAGAGTCTGGCCCAGAGCAGGTCCCCAGCAAATGGTAGCTATCACTGTTGCAACAGAGGGTGCCCCCTCCAGCGTGAGGGAAAGTGTTCAGGGACTGTGTCTTTGCAGTACTTAGAGCCAGAGGTGAGCACTGAAGGGACAGTTGGGGTGAGCAGGCAAAGGGGGAGACTAGCAAACACCCAGGTTGGAACCCATTCCTTGGGCCTCTGCTTTAGTTTTACAATATGGTGTCAAGAATCTGAGGGAGGACAGGATTCCCATAGGATGGCAGGGGATGGCAGTGGAGGAGTACTATGTGTAGATTTGCTGACATTTGAGCATTCCAATGAGAGTAAGCACTGTGGACCTTGCTGGTGTGCCTAGTTCACTCCACAGGAGGGTGTAAGGATCAGGGTTGGCCTATGGCCATGGAAATGCTGCTAGGGCTTTTGATTTCTTTCAACTCAGCATTACAAGTAAGAGTTAAGGGCTTAGGTTGGGAAGTCTCAGACAGATCTGAGTCACTGTCCTTGCTCTGCTATTTCTCTGATCTTCAGTTTCCTCGTCTAAAAAATTGGAAGAGGGTGGTCATGAATATAGCGTGAGATAGTGTACACAAAGCTGACACGTGCACTGGGCTGACAACTGAAAACACTCAACAGGTGGTGACAGCAGGTTTTCTTCTCCACCTGTCCTACCTCCTGCACCTGCTCAAAGAAGCTCTACCTTCTGCCTCTGCTTGGCTCCAGAGGACTTTGACAATGGCCTGGTGTTTACAGAGGAGGTGATGGCAGGAAAATGATCAGGGATGAGGGGTTGTGTGCATGAGGGGAAAAGGGAGGATGAGGTCTGAGCCAGTAGCTTCAAATAATCCTTGGAGTCCAAGGTCATGATCTAGACTGGATAGAGGCCACTACTGGGAGCTGGGTGTGCTCTCTAACCACACAGCTGGGGTGAGGCTCTGGAGAAAGAAAATAGCCCAGCAGTCTTGGGGCTTTCACACAATCCTTGCCTGGAGGCAGGAGGCAACCTAAGATGACTTTTTGAGGACTTTCTCCAGGATACGTGGATGGTTTTAACTCTAAGGCAGTGCTACTCAGTGTTGCACAAGGGGCAGGTCCAGGATGAGATAAGCACAAAAACTGAGAGCAAATTCTTGGAAGATTTTATAACAATTTAATGGAGCCACGTTATGTGTGTTGAATCTAATATAAAAAATCAGGTCTGTTTGTATTTTGTATGTCCTTTAAAATTTTACATTTCTAATAATTTATTTTCATTATATTTTACAAATGTCACAGTCTGTGATGGATCAGCAAATTAAAGCAGAGCAAAATAAAACTGGTTCTCCCCAAAGATACTTTGAAAAGCACTGCTTTGGGCCACTCTGTAAATGTCACTTTGTTCTTTTGCAAGTAGTTTTCAGCATCCTCACTTTGGGGGCAAAAATGAATGCTGTATTGGAAAGAAGTGTCATTTGGGTAAGAAAGTCCGTAGTTCTTGGCCTTACCATGACATAGTTTAGCTGTGTGGGCTTGGGAAACCTCCCCTGTGATCAGTTTCATTATCTGTAAAACGAGGGTAATAAAACCCACCACATGGGATAAAGTGAGATTCAATGTAAGAAAAAAAGGCCTAATCTCTGGCTTATGATTGGTACTAAAAAATATTTGTTCTTTTTCTCTCTTCCCTTTGCAATTAATTTACATCTAGAAAAACTTAAGTGTTGCTTTCTTGGTCTCTTAAAAAATATTTCCATCCATTCTAGTCTTTAATTGTCCTAGGCTAATGGAAGTTCTTACAATCTCCATAATAATGATTCCAGCATTTTACATACATTTGCCTGTCTTCACAGTGCTGCTGAAAGGTAGGAATAGTTTTCCATTCTGAAAAAGAAAAAACTGAAGCCAGAGATTTGAATGACTGGCCCAGAGTCCTACAACTACCACTAGCAGCTTGAAATCCAGGCCTGTCCAGCTGCCCAGCAACCTTCCCCTGCAGCACCCTGCTTTGAGTAGATGTGGGTTCCTTCCAGAGCCTTGAATCTCAAGGTCACCAGCTCTCCCTTTCTCTTATATTTTCTCTTTCATAAGTGATTGTTCTGAACATAATGCTCAGATGTTCAGAAAACCCAGGGTGCTGGGGACACCTGTGATGGGAGGCCATGGCTGTGTGGGGAGCCAGCAGCCTCTGAACTTTCAGCAGTCACCACAGAAGAGAAAAGATGAGGGCCATACTGTCCCTGCTGCCCCTGCCCCCTCCATCTCCGGTAGGGTCACAGAGGATGTTTGGGGATAGGTGCTCTTTCTCAACTCTGGAAATGGAACTGCTGCTTAGCCGTGGACACATCTGCCACAGCAGCTGCTCCATTGCACAATTCGTTCTTCTCACCATCTCATGCTGGTCTCACCGTAGGCATGGGACCCGATCCTTTTTCTTGCTCAAGGATAGCTGCAGAAATGAAAATAGACTTCTCCCACCCCACGCCGACCCTGAAGAAGAGCATAAGTGGTCCTGCCATGCTTCCGTGAAGGCAGTGGTGGATGGGGCATGGGGTGGACCCTGGCTGCACGGTCAGGGAGAACTGGGATTCAATCCCAGCTCTCTATCTATCTGACCTTGCCAAACTGCTTTCTCATTGTTGAAGTGGAGACAAGAATATGCTTATCTCATGGTATGAATTAGGTAAGTGAGGTTTATATTAGGGTCTGGTAATAATAGCAGCAAACCCTTCTGCAGTGCAGGCTTGTGCCAAGCAGTGTTCTACAAGTAAGGGCTTTATTTATCAACTAACTTCATTCTCACCACAAACCCTAGGGCAGGTTATCTCTACTTTGCAGGAAAGGAAACTGAAGCAGAGGGAGATTATGTAACTCATAGTGAGTAAGTGGCGAACAGGGATTCAGTCTGGGGTGCTGTGTTCTTAGCTATGACTTCACACCGCCTCTCACTAACTATAGTGTGCAATGAACCAGTGCAGGAGAATTCCCATCTACTCCCCTCATGCAAGTGATGTTTTCTCATGAGAACAGGATCCTTCCTAGGAAAGTTGAGATGTGACATCCAAATATGATAAACCAGAGTGCAGATTCGCAAAGTCACTTCAGAAAGAGTCTCCCAGAACAGCAAGACCCGTCAGTAACAGGACAGAGGTATTAATGTGCTAGAAGCAGGGATGGAGAATTCTGAAGGGGGTTTCACCATCTGTGAAAGTGAGGATTAAGGGAAGTCACAGTGATGTCCCAGCAGAATCCCTTCTGGTATCATCCAAGCCAGAGTCTTGGCCAATAGACTTTGAGAAGTACAGTTCCAAGGACACGGTCTTCCCTACTGAGTCCACCTGCCACAGGGAAGAGGAGGTTTGATGAGGATGACGTTTACCTGATGCTGCCTGACACTGACTGTTCTTGTAAATGAATGCACTGATGGATCTCCTGTGAGAGTCTAATCTATTCTTCCTCTTCCAATCAAATCAGGTTTCTGAGATGGAAACTCATAGGCCAAATCCTGGTGTGGGTGGATTTTACAAAAGTAATAAAATAAATGCAGACAGTTGTGGCTTCTTGGTGATAGCTGGCTGGGCTTGAGGTAATACTGTTTGTGCTGTCATGCTCATTGCCCTGTCTCCCCTTGGCCGTTGGCTCTTCTATAGAGGTCACGGCACACCTGCAGAGGTCACACACATTGCCTGTCTGCCCTTGGCCACTCTACAGAGCCATGCGCATTGCCCTTGGCTCTTCTCTAGAGGACACTGTCTCTAGTCTTGGCTGATGTGAATGCTTTCCCTGGAAGCTCGGGACAGGGCACACCTGCAGAGGTCACACACATTGCCTGTCTGCCCTTGGCCACTCTACAGAGCCATGCACATTGCCCTTGGCTCTTCTCTAGAGGACACTGTCTCTAGTCTTGGCTGATGTGAATGCTTTCCCTGGAAGCTCGGGACAGTTTTGATGGTTAGAAAGTTCTCTCTTGTCTAGCTTGAAAATCTGCCTGCCTGTTGCTCCGGTCTTTTGTTCCTCTTCTTCATCTCAGTCTGCTTTTCCTTCCACAGGACAGGGCTGTGGGGTTTTTGATGACAGCCCTCATCACTCACAGGCCATTTTCTTCTCCAGGCCAAGTGGTTCTCGCCCTTTCTCACAAAGGTCCAGAAACTTCTTCTGCCTAGTTATTGACTCTGCTTTTCCACAAGGTGGGGGAACTTTAGTATGGCTATCTAAGGGTGGGAGAGAGTGGACAGGGATCCTACAAGGGGTCTGGGAATACTTGAAGCTGCTGGACATAAGCTAGACATGTCACGGGTGATTTACGTTTCATCTTGGTGATGATGATGCAGACTTTGCTGTTAAGTCCAAATTTAATCTATGGTTGTATAATACAAACATAACATTCTTTTTCTCCCCTCCATGTTATTCCACTGCATAGCTATGGGCATAGTCATGTCCCGGATGAGGAAGCTCTAATGTGGGTCAGTGTGTCCCAGTCTGTAAGTCGTGAGTCGCTCAGTGTGGTTTATACATTGTGCCAATGTCGTGGCTCACTTTGCTTCAGCCGTTGTCAAAGGATGGGTTGCAGGGAGAGGCTGGCAGGAAGAGGAGTTATGTGGCATTTTGTCAGTGTCTGTCAACATTTTCAATGTCCCAGCAATCTTACCTAAGGGCTCTAACAAATGTGAATGTCATTTCCGTGCACCGTGTGTGTGTGTGTGTGTGTGTGTGTGTAAGGGTGGTCACTGCTAAAAGAGCAGCATTTCAAGTTATGGTGCAGGGAACTGTGTTCATGTTGGGGACACACAGGTGTTCTATTTCAAA
>NW_007729115.1:166097-168482 GCF_000696425.1 Galeopterus variegatus
TGTGTGTGTGTGTGTGTGTGTGTGTGTGTGTGTGTGTGTGTGTGTGTGTAAGGGTGGTCACTGCTAAAAGAGCAGCATTTCAAGTTATGGTGCAGGGAACTGTGTTCATGTTGGGGACACACAGGTGTTCTATTTCAAAGGCTTAGGAGAGCAGAGTGGATCTATATGCAATGACTTGGAAGCTTGTCCAGAGTATATTTTAAACTGAAAAAAAAAAATTCAGGCTTACGAACATTCTGTATAATGTGATTCCATTTTTGGTTTAAGAGATTACACATGTTGTAAAGTCCTAGAGCAATTCCTGGAAGAAGGGGTGTGGGCTTAATTTCTAAAAGTGGTAAACTTGCAAGACAGTGGGAGAGTGGGAGATAGAGCTTTTAGGAAATTTTGTGAGGTATATATTTTCTGTTTTTTTCTTTATAGATATTATCTGTAGGTATTTTCTTTTTTCTTTATATGCTTCTATTTTGTTTGCAGGAGGGCCTATTGCTTTTGTAGATAAAACCAATGTTTTTAAAAAAGGAACACTATGATGGTCTTTATCTTTTTTATTAATAGGATTTAAAACTATAAAACTCATACATTATGAAATTACATTACTAATACAAATTGAAAAAGTATTAAAAGCTATACAATGAATAATAGATCGCCTTACCAACCTAATCTTTAGTTGCATTCCCCAAATTTCTGTGCAGACACAACCATGTGTATGACAAAATGTCTCTTTGAAAACACTTGCATACAAATGGGAGCCCAGGGTGTTCCATATTCTGCTTTTTTCTTTTTTTTTTTCCCCTGTGGCTGATGGGTACAGGGATCCAAACCCTTAACCTTTGTGTTATCAGCACCGTACTCTCCCAACTGAGCTAACTAGTCAGCCCTGCTTTTTTTTCTGACTTCAAATATATCATGTAAAGCTTTTCCTATAACAACACAGGCAGATTATCATAGGGTTGTTCTGTAATTTACTTACCAGCCATTTAGGTTATTTTCCCCTATTATAAACAACATTGTAAATGATGTATGTGGTATATACATATAGCAGGATGTTAAAGCGGAACTCTCGTAGTCTCAGTTTCTGGCTGAGGCTCCATGTCCCTAGAAACAATACCATAGGTACTGAATATCTTTTTCCGCAGTCCTAAATGAGGTGCTAGACCACCTAGGCAGGCCCTGCTGAGAACATAGGGTGTGTTCTCACAGGATGGGCTGTCACCCAACTCCAGCCTTCAGGAGGTGGTGGAGGCTGGGGAGGCTGGGAGAGAAGACATGTTTTGGAGAGTGTGTCTGTGTCCCTTTCCACCCTCATCTCCCATGAGAGGGTAAGTTGGGGTAAGTCAACTGAGAAAGGCTGAAAGGGAACTTTCAGAGAACGTGGCATCGGTCCCTGGGACCCGAGTTTGGGAGCATAAGACTGGTAAAGAGAGGCTCAGGCTGGGCTGGCCTGAGGTGGGAGAGAAAGAGAGAAAGGATTCTCCTAAGAGCAAAGAGGGGGCTGTTGGAAACCCATGGCTTAACAAAGACATAGAAATCTGCAATATCCAGGCACCGCCAGTGGAAGTTCCCAAGGGTGCAATATCTGGGAAACCCACACAAACCGCCGAGCCCAGATGGCAGCGGCCCCAGCTTCCAGCAGTGCCAACTATGCACATCTCTGCCCCCTTTCCCTAGTTTCTCTTTTCTGGGTCCTGTCCTGGGAAGGTGGGGAGGTGAGGCTGAGGAGTGAAGGGGGAAGAGAGGAGACAGCCATGCCTTCCTGCCCTGCAACTGGCATCCGCGTCTGAAGCAGACTGGAGCTGAGGAAGGAAGAAATAATTTCCAAAGGAAATTTGTTCAGAGGTCTGGTAAACACACTGGAGTGTGTGCTTTTAAATTACAGAGACTGTTTGGGGAATTAAAGGACCCAGGGAATGGTGAATGAGTTCACAGGGTGAGGAAAAATAAAGTCACATGATGTTGGCCCCTTATTGAATCCAGCTCATTTGATGTTCTTCAGGAACAAATGGGGTTTTATACGTACAGGAAATTCCTACAAGTGAAATTTCTGTGTCTAGCAATAGTACATTTTAAATTTTGCTAAATTTGGTCAAACTGCTCTTCAAATAATTTGTTCCCATGAACACTTTCTCAATGGTAGATACAGGTGGCACTCTCTTGACAACTTTCTACAGTATGATTATCAAATATTTTATTCTTTGCTACTCTACCAATTATTTTTAAAAAATGGTATTCCTTATTTATATATATATAATATATTTCATGTGTATGTGTATATTTCATTATGAGAGAAGTTAAAACATTTGAATTTCTTTTTCTATGAAAATCTTTTTTTTTTCTACTGTGTTGTTGTTTTTTTCTTATTAATTTGTCATAACTCTTTACATA
>NW_007729115.1:169276-192510 GCF_000696425.1 Galeopterus variegatus
TTTGTGTTATTTGCCTTTGATGTAGGTTATTGTGTACTTATGGATTTTCAAAAACATGTGGATGCTATTGTATAGCATGAATGCAAATTTGCTCTAGAATGCATCTGCTCTAGATGCTATTGTATAGAATGAATACAGATTTGCTCTAGAAAGAATTAGCAGCAGAATTTTTTCTCTTTTGTTATTTTCTCAGTCAACAGACATGAAATCCCTAAATGAAATTACAGCAGGTTCGTTAGAGATGGTCCTTGAGGCAGAAAGGTTGGGAATCACTACTCCAGGCTGTTCTGGATGCTTCTAAACTATGCCGCCCAGAGCTGAGCCCACCTTCCTTGGCTGAAGCTTCCTCACTGAAGTCTCTTGTGAAGCCAGAAGTCATTGATTTGCTAATTTCACATAAAACACAAGCAACAGCACTTCAAGGTGGGGCTCCCCACAAAAGGAACTGGAATGGTTCTCTTCCTCTCTCCCTTCTCCCTTCGAATCCCCTTCCCCTCCNAAAAGGAACTGGAATGGTTCTCTTCCTCTCTCCCTTCTCCCTTCGAATCCCCTTCCCCTCCTTCTTTGCCTTTTTCTCTTCTCCAGCCTCCTAAAGGGGAGGGAGGGAAAGCAGAGAGAACAGAGGGGAGGGCAGAGCAATGAGGAAGGGAAGTCTCCCCACTGTTGAAGATTAAGTTTCTCACTTCTGGCCGCCACCTCCTTTCTGCCCACACCCCGCCTGGCAGTCACACCAGTCAATTAGCTGCGCTCTGCCCTGGCACCCTCTGGCCTCGCCACCAGCTGCTGCTCGCCCAAGAGCTTGCTTCCTCTTCCCTCTCGGTGCACTCGTATGTACTTTGTCACTTCCTCTAGGAACCTTTCCTTGCTTTTCTTATTTTTTTGGCAAGTGGCTGGTCAGTACAGGGATCGACCTTGATGTTCTCAGCACCAAACTCTTCCATGTGAGACATGAGCCAGTCCCACTAGGAACATTTCTCTGACTCTTCCTTCCTCTGGCTCACATATGATGTTATGTCATAGACGTGTGTCTCTCCCACTCGACAGGGAAGTCCTTGAATGTAAGAACTTGCCCGATTCATCTCTGGTTTTGTCCCAGCAGTTGATACATAGTAGTGGCTTAGTCATTGTTCATTGAATAAATCATTGTTAAAAGAGCAAAAGTATGTGTTGGGGAAGGCATCATGAGACTGTAACTGGAACAATGTCTTTCTCGGGAGTGATGGAGCATGCCAGCTGGCTTTGCCCCATGCCAGCTTCTCCTGCCTCAAGTCCTAAGCTAGGGACTGGTGACTGAGTCCTATGGATTTATATGTGGGAAGTGCCCTAACATGCAGAGATCAACTACTGACCTCCATTGGAAATCTCATTCCTTATATCATGCAGGGAAAATTCAGAGCCACTGTCTATTGAGTTTCATCCTTGAGAAAAGTCTGCTTGGAACAGTGGCCCACGAATTTTGGTCAATATCACTGGATAGGGAAAATGTGGTATATATACACAATGGAATACTACTCAGCCATAAGAAAGAACGAAATTTTGCTAATCACACAGCATGGATGAGCTTGGAGAAAATTCTAAGTGAAATAAGCCAGGCACAGAAGGAGAAATATATATACGTATAAATAAATGAAGAAAGAGAGAGAGAGAGAGTAACAAGAAATAGGTTAATGGACACAAAACAGCTAGTTAGGAAAAATAAGTTCTATTGATGTACACTAGAGCTAGGCACCTGTAATTAACATTAATTTCCTGCATGTTAGTAAACAACTAGAAGGGAGAAGATCGAATGTCCTCAGTACAAAGAAATGATTACATTTTGTAGTGATGAATACAGTAATTATCCTAACTTAATCATACATTGTGCACAGGTATTGATATTCAACTCTGTACCCCACAAATACATATAATCAACTATGTTTCAACTTTTAAAAAAAATTTATATTAAAAATTTAAAAAAAAGAAAAAAAACAAACTTTGGTCAATATCAGAATCACCTGTGGAACTCTGATGAAAATAGCAAGACCCACACCATATCCTCCTTCAGCGGGAAGTTTGGGAACCACTGACTTAGAGAAAGTGGACTAAGGCCCCCTCTGCCATCCCAGTATCGTTCTTGCCTTACTGGCAGTGGCAGCTAGGTGATCTCTTCAAACTCTAAAATGAGCTCATGTTTCTTTCTACAAGAGCTCTCCTCATACCTGCTCCCACCAGGTTTCAAGCACAGTTTAATTCACCTATAAACTTGTCATGATTCCCAGAAGCATTTATTTGGTGCCCCACATGTATGTGTGCAATGAATAGGTGCATAAACTAACAAGACGCTTAATTAGGAAGCACACACGGGTTTCTACTTGGAGTAGCAGGCCAGGTACTGAGAGCGGAAGACTTAGTAGTGCCCCTGGGGAGCTGCGAGGCAGGTGGCACAGTCCTGCTATGGACTGCATGTCACTCTGAGCTTCAGCTTCTTCAGCTTTTATTATTATTATTATTATTATTATTATTATTATTATTATTATTATTATTATTTATTATTACTTTCCTTTTTGGCGGTTGGCTGGTAAAGGTATCTGAACCGTTGACTTTGGTGTTAGAACAACATGCTCTAACCAGCTGAGCTAACCAGCCAGCCCTTCTTTAGCTTTTTAATGGGAATAATAAAAATAACAATAAAATAACGTTCATCTGCATGGCTTAGTGTGAGGACTATATACAATAATGAGAGTGAAAGTGTTCTCTAAACAAACTCATTGAACATAAGATACTGTCACAAGAAAAAAGCAATCTGGTGATTAATTACAAATAAACAAAAAACAAGTCTCCCGCTCTCCCTAGCCTGCATTTTTGCAATTCTGCCTCACCCTCCAGCCCCCCATAGGCATCAATTTTTAATCAGAGGTGGCACATTTTAGGATGTTTAGCTGTTCTTTTTCTCCTGGGTCTTCAAACTCTTGCAGAGATATGGCAAGCCATTGGTGGCTTCTTTTTGAACTTTTTCAGAGAGCAGAGAGGAATGCGCCATGAAAGTCTTCTCTCCTTCCCTGTGGTAGGCTCCATTCACCACCTGTCCATTCAAAGCCATTGCAGATGATGGGGGGCTGTCCTTTGTCTCTGAGTGGCACTAGAAAGACCACACTCAAATTTTCCAGTGCGCTTGCCATTAACACTTCCCTTTTAAGAGAAGACATTATTCTCTATCAGGAAAGAAAAAATTTGTACTCTTAGGATGGTTTGCACAAATCATACAGAAACAGACCATACTTTTCTCAGAAGTATGCAGAAATAAACACCAGGTAAAGTTCTTGGCTAGAAAAGAATACTAACTCCCAACATTTATTAGCACTTCTTAGTTTGTTGAGAACCTTCACATCCATTTCTCATCAATTTCTACGATCACCCTTCAAAGTAGTTTGTACTGTTATCTCTGTTTTATAGATAAGGAAGTCGGCCCCAGCAAGGAGGCAAGGCAGGCACTCAGAAGGCCTCACAGCTGATAAGATATTAGGATCACCCTTCCAAACGGGCGAAGGAAACTTTCAGGATGCTCAAGGAACCCAGCCTGCTCACACACAAACAGCCAGGACATTTCAAGGAGTCTCTGCAGTTGTCACTCCCTGAGGATTGCTGAGAACACCCATGACATCTGTCAGAGTGGCTCGCATTACATCTCGTAAGGAAGGGCCTGCTACGGGGTTGTTAGTCACGCACATCTACGTGCTGCTGTCTGTCATCCACTGATTAAGAACCTCAGCCAAGAACCCAGCTTTTCTCAACAGCCTTGTAAGTCCTGTAAAATGTGGAGGGAATTTTTCCTTGGTTGGATCCCTGTTCACAGTAACACCTCCTTGACTTTGGAGTTTGCATCATTTTCTTCTGGAAAACCAATGCCTTGGCAATTCAGACCACCTGATGTTCTGATTCTACCTCTCTTACTTCACATTTTGTTTAGTTCCTTTCTGTGTCTGGGCATCTTTTCCTGCAGAATTAGAGCTCTTGTTAAGTCATTTTCCAAGGATCTATTGATTCTTCCCTCTTCTCTGGTTCCACATTCCCTGTCTTAGTTCAGATCTTCTCCATCAGTCCCTGAGGACAAGAGGAGCTGCCTTGGAAAGGTCCCCTGGCTTCCAGACTCTCATCCACCATGAGTCCACACTTATTTTACCAAAATGCACATCTGACTATGCCACTCCCTTGCAGTGGCTCTCCTTCGGCCCTAGGATAAATTCCATACTCCTCAGAGGGACCACCAAAACCTTCATCATTTAACCCCCTGCTCACCTCTCTGTTCTGTGCCCTTTTGACCCTCCCTCTTTAGCTTCAGCCACATCGCTGAAGTCACCATTCCCCAAACCTACCGTATTCTTTCATTCCTCCTTACTTTCGCTCATGCTATTCCCTCTCTTGGAGTGCCTTCCACTCTCTCCTCTATTAGGCACATTCCAGTAATTTCTCAAGGCTCAATCCTTGTGCCATCTGCTCTATGTAGCCTTCTCTGACATCCCTAATAAGAATGAATCTTCTGCACCTGCATTTTTATATCCATTATTCATTAATACATTCTTATGTCTACTGTTTTTTTCAATCATTTTTTGAGTACAAGATACATATCAAACTATATATCAAGCAGTTCTAATTCCAGGGAGGTGGTACAAGTATTAGAGAAATGGAGTGGTGTATAGAAACATACCTAAGACACTATCCTTACTTTTACAGAATTAATAGTTGGCACATGAGAACATATAAATCAATAATTTTAGTACAACGTACTACTATGTGCATTGATGAAGATGTGTACAAAGGATTATGTGATTATGGAGAAAGCAGAAGGCTTATTCTACCTGAGAAAACCAGAAGAGTAGACAACTGAGTTGGGCCTTTATTGATTCAGATTTATTAAGGCCCTGCTAGCTGCCAGGGGCATTCACCTATGAGTTAGAAGTGGGTCATACATGAGAAATAATTAAGTGGCAGCAAGAAGAGAGGAATGCCGAGAAAGCAATTCCAGAAGATGAAGGAGTATGGGAAAATACACAAATTTGTGAAAGACCATGAAAGGGGAAAGATTTTTGGGTGGTTGGAGCTCCAGTAACACTAGGGAAGTGAAGAGAAGTGAGGTTAGAAGAGTGGGCACCAGACTGGGAACGTTTGTGTACATTTATGGCCAACAGTTGGGACTGTATCCCTGTAAGTCTTGATTGTATCACACTGCAGGAGATTTTACAGGTAGTTATGTCCTTTTCCATCTCTTCCATTATACTGTGAGCATCTTATGGGCAGAGGCCATAGCTTCTAAATCTTCAGGTCTTAGAACATTGTCTGGAATATAGTAGGGATGCAGTTAATCTTTGCCAAGTAGGTAATTATAGCTCCATTTCTCTCTCTACTTAGTAGCAGCTTGGTGTCATATGTTTTGAGATATATGATTTGGTACTATTCTAATCCTAATTTGCAAGGCAGAGTTTCAAGGGCTGAGTGGACCCAGAATACATGTCACCTCAGGCAGCCTGAGGCTGAGAGATGTAAGATGCATGTGATGCGAGAGGCAGCCTGAAGCAAGAGAGCCTGCGTTGTGTTTGAGGCAAGTCAAGGCTGTGTCTTTGGGAAGACTAGGCTGAGTAGCAAGACCAACTCTCAAACCAAATGACTCATGATGAGGAGGCAGAAAGTGGAGATGAGGTGGGAAGGGTGGAATGCAACGCCGGGGTAAGTGGGCCCAAGTGGTGTGTGACCAAGGAGGTGACCAAGAGGAAAGTCTGAGGCTCCTGGCACGTGGCATCTAATGGGTGGTGTGGAAAACTAAAAGCAGGCTTGTTGCTCAATTATCTTGCAGTTATTTCCAGATTTTTATTTGCTTCTAAAATTATTTCTTGACAAAACTAGGAATCTATTTCAAGTCGATCTGTAGGTGTGTTCTAGATCCATTAATTTACCTTGTCAAGTTGAACGTAATGGTTTTATTTTTAATTTTTTCTAATAAGAAGTAGACCTTTTTTAAAAAAATCTTATCTGGAACCCAATATGGAAATCAGAGGATGCAGTGTAAACCCTCAGCTATTAGTAGAGAATGCTTTATTGTTTACAGAACTCCTAAAGGTCTCAGGGGAATCCTAGAATACTGTAGAGCTCCACAGCCAAGAATTGTGTAGAGAACCACAGGCCAAGAGGCCAAGGTTAGTTCTCACACATTCTTGAAGGCCAAGATTTAAGGTTCAAGGGGGATATTGCCTTCCTCCCTGTGAAGCAATCAAACCTTGAAGGATTTTTTTTTTCTTTTTTTTTAAAGCATTTAGCCCATTGCTGAATGGAAATCAAGACAACTCTGGGTTATTTCTTCAGAAAGAAATGATGAATTTAGGTTTTGCTTTTGCCTTTTTAGTCTTTTCACATCAACTAATACCATAATCATGCATGCACTCTGCATTCCCTGTAAAGTGTTTGACACTTGAGCACCATGGAGACCATGAGCTTCATTGTCCATTGCATTGTGAGCGCACCTGATAAGGCAGGAAAATTCATTCATTTGCAGAATGACTTACTTTATTAAAGATACTCATAGAAGAAACCAGAAAAGTGAGTCAACAACTGAAGAGGACCCTTCCAGCTGGCTAGGGAACTCTGAGATGTCTCTTCAGGGTGCATTTATCAGTATGCCCAGAAGACCTGAACCTATGAGAAAAGAGAAAGATCATGGTTTCTCCTGGAGGATCCATAGAGAGCTCCATTTCCCTTGTTCTATTACAGGCTTAAGGGATGTGAAGAAAAACTAGCAGTATTATTTTTGTGCTGTGCAATGGGTAGACACAGGACAAGTAAAAGTCTTTCTGACTTTCAAAGTGAAGTAGGGAGAAGTTTTGGATTTAAGATTCATGTGTTCCATGTTTTGATTCTCATATAGGTCCTTCTTTACTACATGACCTTGAGTTTGTAATAGGGGATTCCCTGTATCTCAGGGTCCTCCTATGTAAAGTGAGCCGTCAAAAAAGTGAGAAGAATGAGACATAGTCTATCATCAAAGACGTCCCAATTTGTTAGTGAAATATATACCACTAGAAGTATTTACTTCTCCCTATTTACATAGTATAATTTTGAATATATGCATTATCCTGATTTGAGCATCATATATTGCACACGGGTATTGATATTCAACTCTGTACCCCACAGATATGTGCAATCAACTATGTTTCAGTAAAAAAAAAAAAAAAAAAAAAAAATCTTCCTACTTGTGGGATAGGAGGCTTCAGATAGGAAGTGAGACTTACCTTGCATCTTGAAGGATAAATGCCAGTTTGATAAATGAATAAGGAGAAGAAAGAACATTTTTAGACAGAAGGATTGGCATGTGAATAGCACAGAGGTGAAAAAAAATCACAGTAGATTCTAGGATGGGTAGTAGTTGGGAAAGCTTGAAACCTGGGGAGCATGTGATGAATGGACAGGAACAGAAGAGACCACATCACAGAGGCCTTGTAGACTTAGTAAGGGTTTTGGTCTCTATCTTGACAGCACTGAGAGGTTGCCGAAGGATTTTAAATAGGGGAATGACATGAGCCCTTAGTTATGTTAGAAAGACCACTTTGGCAACAATGTAGAACACAGGTTAGCAAACTCTGTGGTTCATGAGCCAAAGCCATCCTGCTCCTGTTTTTCTAAATAACTTTTTGTTAGAACCCAGGCACATTTATTCATTTACATATCCACATCTGCTTTTGCACCACACTGGCAGAGGTGCTTAGAGAACCTATGGCTGCAAAGCCTAAAATATTTGCCATCTGGTTCATTACAGATAAAGTTTGCCAACCTTTGATGTAGAGAATGGATTAGAGAATGGCAAAGGCTGGAGGGAGGGAGCTCTGTTAGGAACTAGCCATCCCCAAACTATAAAAGCCATAAGACATTGAACTAGCCAGGAGCAGTGGGGCTGAAGAGGAGGGGAAGGCTTCAAAAGAGGTGGAATCAGAAAGACCTGGTGACTAATGAGATGTGGAGGTGGAATGGAAAGAGGATTGTAGGACAACTCCTAGTTTCTAGCTTGGGAAACTGGACTAGTAATGGTGCCAATTACTGAGATTGGGATGCCAGGAGGAAGGGCAGGTTCGGGGATGAAAATGTTGGTTCTGATTTGAACAAGTACTGTTGGGACATCCAAGGGGAGGTGGTAGATGAATATGTGGGTCAGGAGCTCAAGAGAGTGATCTGCTCAGGACATGGAAATTTGGGAGTCGTCAGTATATGGATGCACAGATTTCTCAGAAGATGGTGGCAAGTGGTAGAGAGGAGATGACCAATAGTGGGACACAGAGGAATGCCAGTGTTAAGGGATGAACACAGGAAGAGGAGCCTGAAAAGACAAGGGTGAAAGAGGGCCAGAAGGGAAGAGGAAACCAAGAGAGTGTTTGCTGGGCAAGTTTAATCAGATGAAGTGAAACTAACCACCAATCTTCCATAGAGAATGGGGGGTGGGGAGTAGTTTGGGGCGGAAAGGAAAAAGGGTGAAAAGAGGAGGGCTGTGAGATACCGGAGATAAATTAAGCTCAGAAGAAATAGCCTCAATTTACTGCCCACTTGGTATATGCCAGATAGTACCCTACGCTTGTGAGTTCATGTCATGTGTACAACAGCCTTTCAAGGTCGATTGAATAGTAACCCCCCTTTACACATGAGAAGACCAAGAGGTGTAGATATTCAGCAACTTGGGGCCATGCTGCTAGGAAACATCAGAGCGGGGATTCTAGCTCCCAAACCCATGCCATTGAACTCTATGTCAAGAAACACATTGATATTCCATCCTTCCACACGCTCTTCATAAATACCAGCTGTCACCCAACTCTAGCTCTAATATTACTTCTTCTGGAAGGACTTTCCACATGCATGTCCCCATTCTATGCTGGGTCAGCATGGCAGGGTCCTGAGGCAGAATTGTTCTGGGTCAAGAGCACAGACTCAGGAGTCTGCCTGGGTTCATTCCTAGCCCCTCCACTTATAAGTTATGCAACCTCATCACTCAACTTTGGCACCTTTGTTTCCTCATCTGTAAAATTGGGTCGACAAGAGTCCCTACCGTGTAGGTTTTTATGTAAAACACTTAGAATAAGACACAGTGCATAGCAAACCTTTAATAATGACAACTTTCAAATGACTCTCAGGATGTGTCGGGTGCTGCTCTAAGTATTTTCTGTATATTAACATTTAATCTTCACAACACACTTTCAAGTAAAAATGTTTTTATCCCCATTTTACAGATGAGGAACTGAGGCATAAAGAGGGTAAGTAACTGCTAATGCTCACAAACAAGTGTTTGATTGTATTGATAGTTTTATTAGCACATCCCTGTTCTTATCAGAGTTAGTGTTGCTTTCTCCTGCTTATAATTCAGTCTCAGCATTCAGCATGTGGTATTGTGGTTCATTGTGTCCTTGTTGGGCTCAAAGAACTAAGCAGGGATAGGTCTTCTGCCTCTTTGTAACACTAACAATAAGGAAAGATTCCTGACACTTTGTAGTGTCAAATATTTCCTAAACAGATCCATGACTGAACAAATCCATATCAAGGTCATTAGCTCAATCCATCTGGTCTTCATGACCAGTCCATTTGATCTGCCCAATAGGTACATTGAATCTTACACTGGGACACCCCACTGGATTTTTGGTGTTGCACTCTGTCACCTCTCTCCCCCTGGGTGATGGAGATGCAAAGGATTACTCAAAGCCCATTTCGTCTGAGCAGTGAGAAACCCATTAACTTCCTGGAACCCTCAAGAGGGTTTTTCAGTATTTATTCTCCAGGCTGGAAATTTACAGAAAAGGAACATAGGTGGAGCTATGGCTAAGTATAATTTAACAATAGAAGCTGGTATCATCAGTGAAATAACAAAGTGACATTCCATAATGCAATTAGTAAAAGGTTAAGTTGATCCACCAATAAAAGCTCATTCTTAGCAAATACTGTCTTTTCCTACATCAGTTTCCTCAGTATTTTTACATAACAATACAGCAACTTTAGGTTAACCTACACCAAGGACATCTGTCCCTGAGCCCGCAATTTTGCTGTGTTACAATTCTTTATCTACATCAGAGACTTTAGCCTGGGGAAAGTTTCCTGTCTTTTGCAAGCTTAACATTTCTATGTATAATTTTTAAAAGTTAGGCTAAACCTGGAACTACAGGGCTTTGGAGGCTAGGCCCTGTGAAATACATTTGCTTTATTAATGTTAGTGCTCTCTACACTTGAAATGTCCCCTCAATTAGCATTTAGCATTAATAAGTTTGAACCTCTCAGAAGCTTCCAGAATGTATTTACAAGTAGCACAAGAACCCAGGCCTGCACCTTTTCAGTGGCACTTCCTTTGGAGATAAATAACCTACCTCCCAGCTCTGTGCTCACTTTCTCTTCACTCACAAATGGCTTCAGATCTCTCTAAGGCTGCCCTCCTTGCTGTCATTGGTGACAATGTGCTCCTGCTCTGGCTCTCAGACAAAGTCACAGGCTCTTTCAAAGGAGAAGGCAAATGTGCTCTAGTGGCAGCTTTACCTTTGTGACCCTCCCAGGGGAGCACTTGGCCATTCCAAGTAACTTGGTAAAGCTCACACAACTCAAGCAAGTGTTTGATTGTATTGATAGTATAATTAGCTCATCCCTGGTCCCATCAGAGTCAGGGTTTCTTTCTTCTGCTTGTGATTCAGTCTCAGCACTCAGCACAGTGTATGGTAGCTTATGTATTTGCTTGTTGGCCCCAAGAAATTGAGCAGGGTAGGTCTTCTGCCTCTTTGCACCCCCAGCAATGCAGCTGATTTGGTGATTCAGGTGAGGCAGTTCTGCACTGCAGGCTAAAGGGAGGATATATGACCTTGAAGCCAGGTGGCTGGTTCTTGGCCTCTTCACCTCCAGGTGGTGGAGTTTTTAAGTTTACTTCACAATGGTTGAGCAGACATTTAATTTTTGCTGGAAGTCACCTGGGTGTGATGGCAAGACCCCTAATGAGGGGAAATGGTGCAAGGTGGGAGAGGAAGACACTGACATTGATCCCCAGGGCTCTAGAGCTGAAAGATGCCTCCAGGATCTCCTAGTCCAGTTCTTCCCACTGGACTCAAGGTAGGTCATGCCTGGCTGTGTGACCATGCTCAATCACTTAAAAACCCTCTGAGACTTCACAATCTATAAAATAGCCTCAGCAGGGATAGTGCAAAGAGGAGAAATATACATTAAATGTATATGGCAAAGGATTGTTTTTAAAAACGTTGGGGCTCCAACCATATACATTCTGGTTATTGAGAATATTAATATAGTAGGCTCTGTGTGTGTATATGTAATGTATTTATTGAATGAACAAACATTCCTGTGCCTTAGTATCTTCTTTTGTGAAGTGAGACAATGTTACTACCTACTTTATAGTGATGCTGTGAGTTTTAAATGTGTTACTAGCTGCACAGTTTTTAGAAAAGTGTCTTGACATATAAAAAGCACTCCAGAATTATTATTATTATTATTATTATTGTTTTGATGGCTGGCTGGTATGGGGATCTGAATCCATGACCTTAGTTTTACCAGCATCGTGCTCTTCCAATTGAGGTAACCAGCTAGCTCCCACAATTATTATTGAGGGCAAGAATTGTTCCCTTTTATTTCTTGCTTTTCCTCAATGCTTAGAACTGGCACATAGTGGGTGCTCAATAAATATGAGTGTAATGAATGAGAATTAAAAAGATATAGCAACGACCAAAAAATCTCTCCATATACTGTGGGCAATGCCCTCCTTTTCATTAACAGGACTTAGACTTGGGTCCCCATGCCAATAAGGATGGGATAGGCGAATTCTCAGGGAATGTATGGGCAGATTCTTTCTGGTTCTGAAACTCTGTACCCCAAACATTTCTCCCTCCCACCATGTAAAGAAGCCAACTCTTTGGAGTTGGAGAATGCAGACTTACACTCAGGGGCACAGTTCCCAGCTGAAGTGAACTCTCACAATATTTGGTAAGTGCTCGTGGGAGTTTCATTGTAGTGGTGGCTGTTGTCCAAGGAACAGCTACCTGTGATGAGTGTCTCCTTCTGATCCTCTAGATGGCCTGGGAAATCCCTCTGAGTTGAGAAGCTCTGAGGGAGGTGATGGAGTCTCCCACAGTTCTGTCTCTGTAGTTCCGAGTCCTTTGTCTTAGCTGGTGGGAAGCATGTGCTGTGGGCCGCAGTGGCTCATCCCCCTCCATTAATTCCAAGGGCTTCGAGGGGCATCCTCTGTGATCCCACCCCACTGGACGATAAATCATCTCCACTGCAAGCAGTCACTTGGCAAAAGTGTTTGTACTTGAGTTCAGATTCCTGGGGCTAGTCATCATGTACAGCAGCTTATAGACTTCAACAAGTAGTTTTTTGCCCAGGCAGCCAGAAAGCAGAAGGATCTATTCTCCATGTAGTTATTGATGGGTGTAAAGAAACAAGCAAGAACTTTGGAATCATGACTTTGGTTTGAATTTTGCCACTTGTTAGTTGTGGCTTTGTGTAAATCTTTTAACTTCTTTAAGTCTTGCTTTTTTCCATCTTCAGGATGAGGATAATAATATTTTCCTGATGGCTCTATGTAAAGCTCAAAGATAACATGTTTAGGGTTCCTAGCATAGAGCCTGACAATAGGTGCTGCCTGATACATGGCAGCTGCTATGGTTTCTGTAAGCAAGTAAACAGATTTAGTCTGGTCAGTAAATGTTTTAGGTTTTGTGGGGCCAGATGGTTCTCTGTTGTAACTATTCAACTCTGCCACAAGAAAGTAGCCATAGACCATACTTAACACGATGGGGCAATGTGTTCCAATAATCCTTTATTTACAAAAGCAGGCTGCTGGCAGGATTTGGCCCCTGGGTCATAGTTTTCTCACACAAGAAAACTCACTCTTATAATAACTACATGCTCTAATAGCTGATAATTTTGTGTGTGTGTTTTATTTTATGGTGGTTATTGAATTCTTGCTTTTGCAATAGGGAGCCCCAGCTTGGAAGCCTAAGTTGTATTTGTCCTTCGATTTTGGCATATCTGCAGAGGCCATTCTATGGATGGAACCAAGATTCCATCTCAAGGGGAAAAGAAAGTGGAAATACATTAACATGGTTCAAAGATGATGGTGGATGGAAGAAGTGCTCTGAGAACATTTATTTCTGGAGGGCAAGGGCTGTATCTGCTTCACCTATAGGTCTTGGAGCAGGGTAGTCAGTCTTCTGTGAATGAATTCAATAAATGAATCCTATGTAGTCCCCTTCAGTGCTCCAGCCATGGCTGTATGTGTGTGAGGGTATGGGACTCTGCCTAACTGGATGGAAAGCTCCCATCTGGGATTCAGAACACAAATGTTCATGACAAAATTGGGCTGCTGTTTTGGGTTATTTGTGTAATATGCTCTCAATGCCTCATGAGGTCAGGGCTAGTGTCCACACAATATCAGAGGACAGTGTTTCTTGAAGGAAACTGTAGTGGGTATTTTCTGAATATTGTCATGCCATGTATATGCCATCCCACATGTTCTTATTACAATGTGATATTCTCTTCAGTCAAGAAGTGGAGTCTATGTTCCCTCTCCTGGGACCTGGGTGGACCTTTGTAACTACCTTTTTTTTTTCTTTGTCCTTTTTTAGACTGGCTGCACCGCGCCCAGCCAGTGAGCACTGTGAGCGCACTGGTCAGCCCTATATAGGATCCGAACCCGCGGCAGGAGCGCTGCTGTGCTCCCAGAGCCGCGCTCTCCCGAGTGCGCCACGGGCTTGGCCCTGTGACTACCTTTATCCACAGAATGTGGTAGAAGTAATGCTGCATAACTTCCAAGGCTAGGCAATATGGCTTCCACCTGTTTTTTTCTCATACTTAGGACACTTGTCCTTGAAATCCATCCACCATATTGTGAGGAAGCTCACTGCACATGGAGAAGCCATGTGGAGGTGTTCTGACTGACAGCCTCAGCTAAACCCTATGCGACAGTCAATATGGACATGTGCATGGATGAGCCTTCAGATAATTTCAGTCCACAGCCTTTGAGTCTTCTAGTTGAGACCTGAAACATGAGGAGGAAGGGACAAGTGATCCCCATGTGCCTTGTCTGAATTCCCTATCCACAGAGTGATCACAAATGATTACTGCTTTTTTAAGCCATTAAGTTCATAGTCATTTGGTTTTTTGCAGCATTAGAGGGCAAATGCAAAAATATTGCAACTCTTATTGCCCCATCTGGTCCTATTATGTCATAGGGGCCTTGAGAGAACAATAACACTGCTACAAGGCAGGAGGTACCCTGACGCCTTCATTCATTCCTTCATTCTTTCATTCCCTACTCTGCACCAGGCTCTGTGTTAGATTCTGGGAAAACATAGGCGTATACACTGCTTCAGCTCCTATGCTCAAAGAGGTTATAATACACAGGGGAAGACAAACATTAACCAAATAATTAAATTTACAAACTGATAAGGGCTTAAGGAGGAAGCCTGTAGGAAATGTGGCAGGAGAACAGTGGAAGGAACAATTATTTTGACCTAGAGGAGTTTGGAAAGGCTCTACACAGAAAGTGAAACTCAGGTGGGTTTTGCAGGAAGTGTAGGAGTTCATTATGCAGCCAGGCGGGGAGCAAGAATTTTAGGCAGAGGGAACTGTGTGCATAAAATTCTACAGGTTGTGGGGAGTGTAGAGGGCTCGAGAAAAAAGGTGGCTGAAAAGTAGAATTTGAAGGAGGGCCGGCAGGAAGAGATGTGATGAGCCTTCCTGGTTATCCTAAGTACATTAAACTTTATTCTATAAGCAACAGGGAGCCACCAGAGTATTCTAAGCAAGGGAGTGAATGAACTACCTAGACCTGTATTTTGGGTGGGCATTTTCCAACAGTGTGGAAGATAGGCAAGAAGGAGAATTTGAAGCCGAGGAATCCAGTCTGGAGGCTGTTATTTCCTGAGAGTCCCTGGAGGGAGGGCCTGAGCTGGAGAGTTGTCTGTAGCAATGGGGAGGAGAAGATGGATATATGAGATGTTTCAGAAGATGGATATATGAGACCCGCACATGGGAAGAGCAAGGGAAAGGGAGGCATCTGCCTCCCCTGGTCTGAGTGCTGGGCCTATGGTGTTGCCACTCACAGAGACAGGAGCAGGGTGCGGGGAAGAGGATGAGCTCATCTTCAGACCTGGGAGGTTTGAGACCTTGAAGTGGAAACGTCCCCTAAGTAGTCCAGATGCGGATCAGAGGCTGCATGGTCTGAGTGCTGGGCCTATGGTGTTGCCACTCACAGAGACAGGAGCAGGGTGCGGGGAAGAGGATGAGCTCATCTTCAGACCTGGGAGTTTTGAGACCTTGAAGTGGAAACGTCCCCTAAGTAGTCCAGATGCGGATCAGAGGCTGCATGGGGAGATCCGGGATGGAGATAGAGCACTGGGAGTTGTCAGTGCCTAGGTATAATCGAATCCGTGGGAGCGGATGAGGTTACTGAGAACAAGTGTGTCTCAACCCGAACTGTGTTTGGCAAACACGATGCTGGCCCAGCTGATTCACTTCAATACCTGTGTGTCTCCACCACCCAGGTGGTTTTGCCAAGCTTTGCCTTCAGTGATTTGTATCACAACCACAGATCCCTCTTTCCTTTACTAAATACCAGCTCAGTTGGTTAGAGTATGGTGTTATAACAAGGTCAATGGTTCCAATCCCCTTACCGGCCAGTGCCCAAAATAAACAAACAACTAAATAAATATTAAGGTATAATGTTAAACACGTTATTTCAAAATGTATTTACCCTATCCCAGAGAGTCAGACAGGGCTGGCATTTTGCTCCCTCTCCCCCTCCCTGATCCCCCTTGAGAGTCACCAATTCCAGAAGACGTGGGGAATTAGAAAGAGTTCGGGGATGGAGACCCCAGCTACACCAGTATTTAAAGGGTGAGGGGAATAAATGAATCCTGAAAAAGAAAATGGAGAGAGGGGACTGGGTGGAGTGGGGTGGGGCAGGGGCATCCAAGGAGGAGAGGGTTTCTAGTGGGAGGTCGACTGTGCCGGGTGCTGCAGCGAGGATGGAGATGAGGCCGTGTGATGCAGGGACGGGCAGGTTTGGATGCCCCAGTGCACACAGATGTTACCAAACGCCAGTGGGAGCAGGCTGGAGAGGGTGGAGGTGGCTTCCTCACCTCGAGGGGATTCCGACTGCATGATTTCATGCTGCTGCAGAGCAGTTATTTCACAATTTGTGTAGCTGATTTCACGCACTTCTGAAAGTTCTGCTACATTTTTGCCAGTTAAAAGTGTCCTGTCTTTGGGAAGTTGGGGAGGTACCCCCCCAGACTGTGCCACTTATCCAGGGCCATTTCTGGAGAAGCAGTGGAGGGGGAAGTCGGACTGCAGAGAGCTGGGCGGTGACAGGGGGTGACGAAGCTGGAGGTGGGGGTGGGTGGTGAGTGTGTGTGGGCAATTCTCCCCTCGGCTGGCCGAGGGCACAGCTACTGTGTCACAAAGCAAAGTCAGCTCTGCTCTAACTGACAGAAACCAGCACCTTCCAGCCCTATCTCTCCTTGTATTGTCCAGTCCACTCAAATTAAAGGGTGTGGGTGACACAGCTGGATTTTACCTGCAGTTCACCTCCATGAGAATTTTTTCAGAAAAAGAAACAAAACAAAAAAACCAAAACTCTGCTTGTTTTGCATGTATGTGTTTTGGCAATTTTTTCCAGCAAGGATGTTAAATCAACGCCAAAAGAGTCATTAAAATCAAACATAGTTACCTTCCGTACCCTCTCAGTATCCGGGAACAATTAAGCTAAAGCAAACAAAATTGCCACTGGCCTAAAAATGGAAAATAAATCCCTCTACCTTGCCTGAGTGGGGGTTGCAGAGAAACCACTGGGATTTTGGATGTCAGAACCAACCCTTTTGAGCCACGTGACTTCAATGAAATAGTTCTCCGTGTTTTCTGGTTTTTGTTTTTGCTTTTCTTTTTTAACTCTACACATGAACAGTTGCAGTCTTTTTCAAGATTGTCCTGGGTAGTCAATAAGTACATTTGTTTTTCAGGAGGGATGTATTTTGATGAAGAGCAGAAAGTACGATGGGGAAAATGTCAGGAGGAATTAAATCAAGGAGTGACATAATTCCCAGGGAGAGGCAGACGTCAGCTGCATTCCCTGTTTCTTGCTCTATCTTGGAAATCTTTCAGAACCCATTGGAAAATAAATATGTATGCGATGGAGAAGTGGGTGGATTCAATAGCTACAATAAGAGAGAGGGAATGAAATGCAAACACACCCCTGGCTGGATTATTAAACTGATTTAAATTCATAATTCACAGCTGTATGTAAAGCGTTGTTTTCCATTGCATCTTCCCCTCTGTAGGATGAAAAAAGGTAAGTTTGAGTTCATTCTTTTTGACTTGGACCTGTATAGTAGGCTCTCAAGAACGATTTGTCAAACATGAAGTGCATAAATGAGTAAGACTGAGTGAGTTAATGGCAAATGTGTCCAGCTATAGGAAGAAGAAATTATGCAAGGTCAAATGAACTTGTTGGGTTATATAGGATTAAATTGTTACGCAATTAAAAACAAAACAGAAAACCTTGTGCTTCTATGCCAGTCATTATGTAGGCAGGTTCACACCCATTATTGTATTTAATTCTTTCAGCAATACTGTGAAATAAATATTATTACCTCTATTTCATAGTTAAGGAAACCAAAGCTTAGAGAGATTAAGCAATGGCTCAAAGCAGCATATTTGGGAAATGGCAAATTGACGTTCAGACCTAGGTCTTCTTACACTTCACCAAGTTTTCATCTCATCCATTATGATAGACACGGAGGTACGTATATCCAATGCATCCTCCAGGAATCCTGTCTGTTCCAGAAAACTCATCAATAGAATTTTATTTTATATTTCTGAGATCCAGTATGAAAAAGAGGATTCTCATCTGTTTCGATAGTTTAGATGAAGTCCTGTTAAAGTTATGAGACAGATGAGGGTTTTGGTTATTGATTTCATGCATCTGGAACTTGTGTACTTGTCATATTTAAAAAACAAATTTTATTTTTAAACATTTGTAAGTTTATAGAAGAGTTGCAAGTACAATGCGAAGAACTTTTCTTTTTTTCTGAACTATTTGGAAATAAGTTACCAATCTGATATTCTATGATCCCTGAATACATAATGGGTATTTCCAACAAAGGATAGTTTCCTATATAACCTTAATGCAACCATCAAAAGCAGGAAATTAACATCTATACAATATTATTATCTAATTCTCAGACGATGGGTATTTCCAACAAAGGATAGTTTCCTATATAACCATAATGCAACCATCAAAAGCAGGAAATTAACATCTATACAATATTATTATCTAATTCTCAGACCTCATTCAAGTTGCACCCACCAGTTGTCTCAACAATGTTCTTTTAGTCCTTCTAAAAGACTCCAATTTAGAATCATTGTACTTAGCTGTCATGTTTCTCAATCTTTCTTTATTTTCATGACCTTGACGCTTGTGAAGATTATAGGCCAGTTATTTCGTAGTTTGAGCTTATCTGACGTTTCTTCTTGGTGTTATTCCAGTTGTGCATCATTAGCAGGGATAGTCTTTCTTTATTTTCATGACCTTGACGCTTGTGAAGATTATAGGCCAGTTATTTCGTCGTTTGAGCTTATCTGACGTTTCTTCTTGGTGTTATTCCAGTTGTGCATCATTAGCAGGGATATTGCAGAAGTGATGTTCTTCTCACTGCATCCCGTCATGGGGTGCAGAATTCCAGCTTGTCCCGTTACTGAGGATGTTCACGACAATCACTTCCTAAGGTGGCATCTGCAGGGCTTCTCCACTGGAAAGTTACACACTCTCTCCTCTTTGTAGTTTTGTAAGGAGATACTTTGAAACTATGCAAATACTTCTTTTTATGTTGTTTATCAACTTGTGGACTTGCGGTTTCCTATTTTGTTCAGTGGGTTATCATCCTTCGCTATCATTATTGATTGATTGATTGATGTTTATGGTGCCCCAGATTTGGCCACTGGGATTCCTCCCAATCTGGCTTCTGTGTTCTCCTGACATGCCCCCATCTTTCTTTGAGTCCTTCCTCCCTTCCTGGTACAGGCTGCTCCAGGGTCACCTTGTCCTTTCCTGCCACAGTTCTGGAATCAGCCGTTTCTCTAAGGAGCCCCGGTTCCTTTTAATGTGGAATGTTATTTGAAAGCCAAGATTTGGGCGTTAGATGTGCTCATTGCTATTGGGGTGTCACTGTTCCCAGGTCCCTCGTGTGGACAGAGCTGAGAAATAATATACAGAGGCTTACATTTACATCTGTAATTATTTCTACATCTATTGTTTTATGTATGCAAGGGTACTTCAAAAAGCTCATGGAAAAAATGGAATTAAAAGGTAATATGCTTTCCATGAACTTTTTGAAGTACCCTTGTATATTGAAAATTATGAGTTCACACACAGTTCCAATTCCAGACTAACACCACAGGACTCTTTATAGTTTTCTCCTTTACCGTATTTGTGACTCCCTTTTCTCATGGTGAGAAACACATATGAAAACTATATCTGTCATCCCTAATATACTTACTTATGGAATAATCCCCATGAATGTGACCTAGCTTCCCTTTCTGCCACTGTTCCTGCCCCTGCCCCCTCCCCCCATGTGAAGATCATTCTTACCCTGACTCAGGCTCTGACACCGTCCCCCCATATGCATGTCTGCTTTGTCTTTCTTGACTTTTCACCCTCCTTCTTTGCCCACCCCCACATATAGACACCCTTTTCACCCTATTCCAGCTCTGACACTTACACTGGGCTGTGTCCCTGTACAGACTCCCTCCTGACCCCTCTTAGGAGACAACACCCTATATCAGGCTGAGCCCCTGCAGACTTAGCCTATGACGCCCCCCCTAACCACCACAGCTTTCCTACCCCCCAGCATGGACCTTACTTCGTCCCAACTAATGGGTTTAGGACTAAATTCTTTAGAAGGAAAAGGGAAGAAAAAGGAGGAGAAGGAAAGAGGAAGAAGAAAGAGAAGGGGAAAAAAGCAAGTGCTTATCATTTTTGTTAAAAAGTCAGGATATTTGTTAATTATACCTCAAAAAGCCAGTAAAAAGAAAATAAGTCTCTGAAAAATAATCTCTTGTTTCTTAGGAGACTATCTGGGCTAAAAGAAATTTTTAAAAGAGAATGTGTTTGTTGTATTAAGCAGGCAATATTAATTATTGATTAATGATTAATAATCTTAATGATGATTCTTGGTTGTGCTAGGTATCTTTGATTAGAACCAAGCACAGTTTCCTGCCCACTTCTATGGACCTTTCTTTACCACAGGGCCTGGAAGGCTAAAAACTACATTTCCCCAACTCCCTTGCAGTTGGAGTTTTGGATGCAAATTAGGTTCCACCAATGAGATGTACTCCCAGGAGACTTGGATGTTGGAAGTGAGTTGGAAGCCATGGTCCTGTTGTCATTGCAGCTGGCAAATGAGCTCATAGACACACACGTGTCTGTGGACTGACTCAGATTCATGGCATGCAATGTAGTCTCTCACTTTCTGAGAATGAGAGGCATTGATGGTTTAATTCAGAAGCATGATATGCATTACCATTATCTTCAGCAGCAGCAGCAACAGCAGCAACATTCTGACCTCTGAATCTTGGCTTTGGAGGTGTGCACTGACCCAGTAGTCCTCCAGAAGGCTCATCTAGCCTTCCAAGCATTCTATAGACACCCCATTCCCTGTATTAAATGCCTTCTGTTTAAAGTACCTACAAATTGACTGTATATAAAGGAGGATTAGATACTAGTCAATAGATTTTAACTTCTGGAAGTGTGTTGCTGCTTTTTATTTGCATTGGAACTTGTTCTGTACTTATTATGGGTCATGTGCTAAACTAGACCCATAAATAATAAAGGTAATAAATACACATAGAAGGCTGGTCCCAAGGAACTTACAGACTGGAAGAAGGAAGTAGACAAAAAGGCAATGATAAACAACCAAGACTAAAATAAGTCATATGGAGATAGTGTTATAAAAGAGAGAGAAACAGAGCATTCCTCATCTGTCACTGAGTAAAGCCTAATCTTCATACTGTGGCATCCAGGCTCTCTCAGCCTGGCCCACCTCTTAGGCTTTGCTTGCTGCTACTAACCTCTTGGCCAGTCACACCTGATGCCCAGCCATGTGAAACTCCTGGCCATACCTTGAACTCCGCTTTCCCTTTTAGACCTGGAATACTCTTCTTCTACCTTTTCTGCCTAGAGAACTTACTTCCATTCTTTAGGAGCAAGCTTCAGCATCATCTACTCTGCAAAAGAATCAAACAGTTTGTCTCTCTCTCTCCTGAACTTCTGATTAACTGGGGAAACCAAATGCCTGTTTTAGGAGTATCCCTCACCTTTCTTAAAATTCCTTAAAGACTCTCTTTTCAGGGAATGTGGCCCCTGAGAGAAGAAATTATGCTGTTAAAGGCCACTCCCCCTTTTCTGGAGGGAACTGCTTTATTATTGTGAAGTATTTAAATAAAGCAAAGCTTTCAAAGACTACTCCTATGTAAGAAGATTTTATATGTGTCCACACTCAACTCTGCACACATTCATATATATGCAATTCTATTCCTGACAGCATCTGTTATACTTAGGAATTTTTCCTTGGGGCTCAAATACCCTCTGATCTGCCAGAACAATTGTAAAGCTGAGCTGTGGACAAGCATAGGAGGAACTGTGCAGTCTCATTTCTCTCTGTGAAGATGGGATCCTCTTCTGTCTTCTAAATTAATTCATGTGCTATGCTCTCCTGCCACTTGTCTGGGGTCCTGATGGTGTTTAGCATTGCCAATGTTATTATGGAACATTCATGGAATGCTGTATATTTGGAAAATAGTTTGCCATGGCTTGTTAACAAGCACAAGCTGAGGACATTTCAGCAATGGTTGATTCACTTTGTAAAGCACTAGCAACATGAGACAGCATTTATGGGATTGCAAAATCTTATTAAATGAATAAAGTTCCATTTTCCCTACTTGGATTCAACCAACATTTATTGAGTGTTGACTAAGTGCTGTGCACTGTGGTAGGATTCCACAGAATGAATGAACATTCATTAAGTAACTGTTGTGACAATCATTGGGTAAGTATTCCATCGAATGAATAAACAGCTATTAAGGGCCTTCCATGGACCCAGGTATAATGCTAGGATTGAACTGAATGGAGAGCATCTTATTATGCATGTGTAATGTGCCAGACATGACATGTGCATTCCACCAAATGAATAAATATTTATTAAGCACTTTCTATGTTCTAAGTATCAAGGAAGACACTTTAACATACATGATCCCACTTAATCCTCACTACTCTAGTGGGGAGGGGTAAGTATTATTATTCCCATTTTATAAATGAAGAAACAGAGGCAAAAAAGACTAAGATTCATGCCTAGAGTTCATAGAAACTGAGATTTGGACCCATTTCTCTTAATTCTATATCCAGTGCTCATTCTATTATGTCATTGCTCTCTGTGTTTATAGGACTAAACCTAATTCTATAGCATTAAAACAGATGAGAACTGATGGTTCATTAACCATCACCATGGGGAATTCTATTTCCGCAATATTCTCAGGATGAGAAGAGAACTTGACCTTACTCATTTAAGAATACTCATTGGAGCAGTTAAAATGCCTGCATTCTTGAGCCCTGGCCTTTCTTCTTTGAGAAGATTGTAGACAATCAGTTAAGTTAGTTCTCAGGGCTACGTAGACAATTCCCACTGCAGTCGCTGATGGTAAAGCATGTTACTCATGAAGAAGTTGAGGTGGGTCCAGGCTAGGATTGGCCCAACCAGTTCATTTTCCCTCAGTTTGCTCTAAAAATGGCCTTTAGATGTTAGTTTGAAACAGAAAAAAAGTCAATCACCTCCAGTAATGACTAAAGAAAAGCTGCTCAGGCTGGCAACACAGCTGGTATCCTTGCAAATATTCTTGGTTCAAGACAGAAGGACAGCACAGGAAGGATAGGCCTGGCTTCCAGCAGCTCCACAGTTTTCTTCTGCTTCAGTCTAGGCTCTTTCATCTGTAAAATAAGAGAGATTATAACTTGTCCAATGATTGACTTGGAGGATAAATGTGAAATGTAGGGCAATGCATTTGGTTGAGACATGTTCAAGTGAAGTTTAGATAAACAGACTCTTATTGAGCAAGTCTCCATGATGCATTACTGGGGTGCAGTGATGTGCCATGTGCAGCTCCTGTCTTTCGGAGAAGTGGGTATGATAGTGGCA
>NW_007729115.1:193361-194140 GCF_000696425.1 Galeopterus variegatus
CTTTGCTGGTTCGTTCCCACAAAGAATGGGCACCACATGTTACCTTATGACATCTTTCAACCCAGTGACCCAGGACTCCTCCTCGTCGCCGGAATTACGGAGTTCACATTTCTCAGGATGCTGCTGGAACTTGGTGATCCTTGCAGATGTACTATTTGCTATCACAAGGGTGATGAATCATGCCAGATGTAGACTACTCTCTCCCCGCCCAATTCTTGGGGAGCACTGTGATGGAGTCTTGTTGGAATCCTCTTTGTAGCTGTGGGATATGGGGCATATTTTCATAATAACTTGTATAGGAGTATATGGAGTCTCAGTTTTCCTGTCTGTAAGAATGGGGAAATATTACCTACCTTGAAGGAGTTCTGTGAAAAATCAGTGAGATTATGTGCAAATGCCCGGCACAGAGTAGACTCTAAGTAAATGTTATTTTCTCCAGCTGTCCTTCTATGTCAGGGGTCAGCAAACCATGGCTGACAGGCCAAATATGACCCTCCACCAGTTTTTGCAAATAAAGTTTTATTGGAACACAACCACACCCATTCATTTACATACTGTCTATGGCTGCTTTTGTGTACAATGGCAGAGTGTGTAGCTGTGACAAAGACCAGATGTGCCACTGGTCCACAAAGCCAAAAATATTAACTATCTGATGCTTTGAGAAAAATGATCTTATTTCCCTGCCCCTTTTCTTTTAAAATTTCCCTTTATGAGACCAAATGCCATTGGCGACTTACACCACTACTTCTTTGTCGAAGTGTTTGGTTCCCTTGGCTGTC
>NW_007729115.1:194359-195250 GCF_000696425.1 Galeopterus variegatus
GCACAAACTCCAACCCTCCCCACCACTGGGTTTGTTCTGACCAAATCTGAGAAGAGGTCACCAGATTGCTGTAGGGTCCATGTACAGAATGCATGCTTGTCATAATGTAGCAGCTTCTCAAAAGCCTCAGGGGCCAGAGTTCTGCACAGAACACCCTTTTGCTTAAACAAATCTCCAAAGAGGCAAAGGAACACTTAACTCTCTTTTTCTGCATTCATGTCTTTTCTTCACTCAGGCTAAGATGACACTAGCAAAACTTTTTTCTTTTCTACTGACAATTTGAATAGGAAATGTTACCTCTGAATTTTTTACTTCCTGGTTGAGCAGACCTGGGTTTGAATTAAAGCTCCACTGCCTACCTCTCTTCCCCTCAATCTCCTAATTTGTAAAATAAAGATACTACCATCCGCTTTGCAAGGTGGTAGTGATGTTAAACAAGATAAAATACATTTGTCAATAGGATCCTCTGGGAAGCAGCCATGAGGTGGGAGTATAATCAGTTTAGTGGGGCGAGGGGAGAGATGCAGATATCACTTGTGTTAAATAACCAGCAGAAGAAGCAGAACTGGGCAAAGAAAGCCTCAGACCACAATTCAGATCTCAGTCTCCACCAACCCGAATGAGAGCTCCAGAGCAAAGATTTCCTGTTAAAGGAGTCCCACGTTGGGAAGAAATGGCCAGGTTTAGTATCACCTTGTGCCTAGTTATTGGCTAGAGGGTGCTCAGGAACAATGTGGTCTTGGCTTGCAATGCAAGGTACATCCTGAAGGTGCCATGGCTCGAGGCTATCAGCCACCTTCTCTCCTTGCAGGGGAATGGCAAGTTCTTTTTTGAAGAGAGGTCTGAGCAGTGCCCTCCATGTCTCTCCCAATTTGAAAAGGGTAAATACAG
>NW_007729115.1:196304-203690 GCF_000696425.1 Galeopterus variegatus
GTGACAGAAGAATTTGTTGAGAATGACTAGGTGACTGAGTCCATGCTCTGTAATGATAATATCAAAGATGATATTGAACCCGTGTATGCATATAGAGTCAACAAATTACAAGGGTATACATTAGGCACTGATGTCCGGTTCTCTTTCCTGTGCCTCTGGGTGCTACGGCTTGCACAGTGTGGGTGGGGAGTCAGCTCTGACCCCATGTTGACTCTTCTCCCAGGGGTACTCTGGTAGGTTTCATGCCACCTTATCCTAGGCAGTGGATACTGAGACACATGCTTCTTGCTTCAGAGTCTTTGTCACTAATCACAAACAGTACTTAGTCTTTGCTTAAGGACTTACTCAAAGAAGATTCTGAAAGTGCTTCATTTTTATCACTCGATTTCTGTGGAAGCTCAATGTTTCCTCTAATGTGTCCTCTAAAATACTGCCTGCATCCTCTGCTTGCTAATGACAATGAATGTGGGGAGCTGCCTTTTTCTAATCAAAGCACACTGTTCTACACTCTGGAAAAATATGTTCTGCTTCAGACTAGCCATTCTTTGTAACCCTAGGAAGAGCATCTGAGTCCCAATTGGCAGGAAGAATTACTCCCTGCTGAGATCTGGGCAGAACACCTTTGTAGCCCCCAAATACTTACTGTGTAAAGTATTTAACATCCCCTGACATCAGGACTTAAAATTAAGTTATGGCTACTGCTGTTTAGGCAATTCCTGCCCAAGATTATGTGGGCTACACTGAGACATAGTAGCCACTTGATGTCTATTAATTTCCTTTTCCTGCTTGATTGAGTCCATTTGCAATGGACTTGGGAGATATTTTATTCTGTCCATAACTGAAGTGCTGGATTGGAACTTTGGATTTCTAAATAGACTTGTGCAAATATTGTCTTCCCAGGATTGCTCTCCAACCTAAGATCCTTTGGCAAGGTCCCAGGCAACAATGAAAGTGTCATCCAGGGATGGGCAGTTATCCCCATAAAAGGTGAACTGAACTGTCAGAGGAAGACAGGTGCATAGGCCAGGAAGGCCGGCAACCCACCAGTTCCTCCTCCGCTGAGCGATTGCACACTCCGAAATGATGTGTAGCCATGTGGGTGGGAAAAAGCTTAACTCTCCGAGGTTCTCAGTACCTCTCCACCCCTTTGAAGATCTGGGCTGAAAACAGGACTTGGCCCCAACAATAATAACACCTATTTCTCTCTTTGAGTTTCTTTTATTAGCCACGTGCTTTCCATGCATTATATTGTTTAACAACACTTTGAGGTAAGAATGATTATTTCCCTGTTACAGATGGAGAAACTGAGGCTCAGGAGTAACTAGCTCCTGGTCCAACAGTTGGTAAGTGGTAGACCTGGGATGTGAACACAGGTGTGTCTTTTACCTCACTCACAGTCCTGGTAATGGAGAGTGATCCAGGAAGTAATGAAGCCAATTGCGTACAGTCTGAGGGATGAGAGTCTGCTGAACAGATGCCCGGATACGCTGGCCGAATGCCAGCAGGATCTGGCTTTTTCTTGGCAATGGTGGCAGTCTCAAGGAAATGCTCCATGACAGAAGTGCTTTACCATGAGTCACCCTGTTACTCCCTTTGGAGAGTTTATAGCTGAGGAGCCATAGCAATTCACCTGTGGGCTCCTATCTTTATGCCTTAGCAATCCAGAAGAGCAATTCTGTTAAGCAATATCCTCCCAGTAACATATGGAGTTTGTGGGAAGGAATGTGACTCATGTTAATCAGCACTCAGGAAAAATTCGGCTGTTTATGGGATCACGTAGACTTATTTACTAACATCTCCAGATAAACCGTGTCCAAGGTGTTGGCTTTTTTTTTTTTTTTTTTTGGATCTAATCTACACTATTAATTCCTCCTCATTGACTTTCAAGTTAGAAATCCAAGATGCCGATAAAGGCGCCCCTGGTCATCCCTGATCTGGCCCTTGCCTGCCTTTCTCTCAACATCATCTCTATACTCTTCCTCTTCCTCAGGTCATGCTCCAGCCGTGCCAACATCCTGGTGTTTCCAGACGTGGCCATGCTGACCCCGGCCTTTGCACTTGTTGATTCTTTTCAAAAAGCCCTTCCTCACCTTGTATACTTGCCGAGTCTTTGCGTGTCATCCAAGTATCAGCCCCTAAGACTCTTTCCTGGGGAGTCTCCCCTGACCTCTTTAGTGTGACTTAGGTTTTCCTTCCTTCTCGTGTCCTTGCACAGCATCTTGTAAAATGTACAAAAGGATCCGTATCTCTGTTTTGGAGTCATCTGTTCTCTCCCTCTTTTGCATGATCCTGTCTGAGCCTCAAGGGAGGGAAATGTGTCTTCTTGAAGGTCTCTGAACATCCAGCACTTGTCAGAGAGCCTGACTCACAGTTAGTGTTCATGGAAACTTTGGGATGGTAACCATAGGACATGTTGGAGTCTCAGTCCAGGGTTTTGGGGAAGGAGAAAGACGGAAGCAGGTAGGATCGGAGGGAGGAAACTCACTAGTCTTTCTGATTGGCCCTCACTGTGAGACACAGTGGTTCTCAGAATCAGTGTCAATCTGAGTAAAATGTAAATGGGTCAATGCAAGCTTGATTCAAACTGGCAGCACTCCAGGATGGATATGTTGCCCAGATTTGGGGGTCTCAGGTTTTGGTGACGGAATAAGGAGACAGGTCAGGGCGCTGGGTGTAATCTCGTGTCCCTGAAGGAGAAACAAATCAGGGTTTTGCAAGAGAGCAGGGCCCCAATATTAATTTGTTATTAAATTAAATATGAAACATTTATTGAAATTTTTGAGATAACTGTAGATTCACATGCAGTTGTAAGAAATAATACAGAGAGATCCTTAAACTGGGTGCCATGCAAAGAGGAAAATAACCTTGATTTTTGTTTACCTATGAGAAAAAAACCACTAAGTCAACCATTCAGCAGACCCATTACGTGGGTCCCAGTGCCAGACCCTATGCTGATGTGAGGAAACTGAAGTCTACTTGAATGGACCCAGTCCCTGCCCCTGAGAGTTCAGTCTGGTGGGGAGATGGGCAGATGGAGTGGCAGTTATAGTGTGTGTGAAATGCCCTAGTGGAGTGACGTGAGAGTGTGTGCGTGTGTGTGTGGGCGTGTGTGTGTGTGTGTATTCCATTGGGTTGTAACAATGGTTGGGTGGTGTGTTAGGGATGGTGTCACACATGAGAGACTGTTGAAGCATCAGTCTGGAGGCCTGAGGACATGTACGCAGTTGGAGAAGGGAGGCTATGAATTCTCGTGATGGGAATAGCATCAGTGAAGGGACCGAGTCACTCAGCCACATGGAGTGCTTGGGGACAGGTGAGCTGTTTGTCCTGATGGAAGCGCAGCGTTTGGGTGGAGGGGTAGAGGGAGGGAGGCTGAAGAGACAGGCAGAAGCCAGCTCAGCAAGGTTGCTTGCACATAATTCTGAGTCTAACTGGGTGCTAATTGCAGCTGCTTTGACCTCATCTCTGCAACTTTCCTGGGCTTTCACAGTGTAAACTTCAATCCTATCTCACACATCTCTACAGACTGTAATCTGAACTGTCCAAGAAGAGCCCCCCAGTTACTTCATTAAACTGGGCCCAGGCCTTTCATTGTGATAAGTAAAAGTGCCTGTCTTCTCATCTCTCAAGCAGCGAGGTCTGTGGAGGGAGCAGCCTGAACTGGAGGGGAGGCAGATGAAGCCCCCTGAGCCTGCAATTCCAGACCCCTTCTTGGAAACTGTGGGCTTTGCTTCCTGTGTGGTCTCAGACTCCTCCCCTCATCTCAGTTTCCCCATCTGGAAAAATGGGAGAACAGTATGTAACTTCTTGGGGTGCCACAGGAATATTGATTGCATGTGGAGGATTCGGAGAGGACAGATGAAAGGCTTTCTCCAATGTTCCTACTCTGCAAACAAGACTTCAGCACTGTGAACAGATAAGACAAGCTGGAGAGAAAGAGAAAACACATGTGTGCTGTAAATAAGCTCAGCCCTTGCTCTTCTTTCTCCAGCTTGAGGTCACAGATGTGCTCGTGCTCCAGACTGGCAGAGGTCTTTTTCTCAGAAAGGCACTTTTTTTTTACCCAGCGAATACATTTTCTCACCTGCGAAATGGAGGGTCTATCTCTCATGGGGCAGTTTGAGAATAGTGCTTGGCACAGAGTAAGCGCTCAGTACGTGTTTGCTAGTTGAAAAGAGAAAAAGTCTGAAGCATCTGAGGCCTTTCAGAGGCATAGAATTTGGGGCAGTTTGAGAATAGTGCTTGGCACAGAGTAAGCGCTCAGTACATGTTTGCTAGTTGAAAAGAGAAAAAGTCTGAAGCATCTGAGGCCTTTCAGAGGCATAGAATTCATCCAGTTCTCCAGAGACTGCAAGGAAAGAGCCTAGAATGTAGGATTTAGAGCTAGACTGGCATGGGTTCAGATTGCATGTCCACTGTTTGCTAGTCTAGTCCCTCAAAGAATGCGGTTTTCTCGTCGGACACATGGAAATTTGACCCTCTGTCTTATCAGATGGCTCTTCTACCTGTGAAGGTAAAATAAGATCATGTGCATGAAGTGAACAGCACATACGAAGGGCTTCAGTGCCCAGCAGCTGATAGTTTCCTTTGCTTTGGCTTCTACTGCTTGTATCCCCATACCACCCGCCGCTCCACTCTAGAGACGAGACCACCTACCCGGCCAGGCTGGGGGGACATGAGGCTCTCATCCACATGACACAAAGTACAAAGTCTTGGCTTTGCGGTCCCTTTGGGATGGTCAGGCAGCTGTTTGGAGAGACAATCAAAGTCTGCAGCTGCAGTATTGGGCCACAAACAGACGGCAGCGGCGGCAGCACAGTGGGGGGCAACCGCCTTTGGGAACTGGGAAGTCATACTTTAGGGGACCTTTTTCTAATGTCTACAGGCCATTTCCGACTTTTAAAAAACAACCTACCCTGCTCTCTAACCACAAAGAAACCAGATACCATGGTCTCAAATACAATCTTTTTTCACCTCCTCTATTTTATAGATTATCTTTTCACGGATACAAATAATGGAAATTCACTCTCATTACCAAGAAATAATGAGTGCCTTAGAGGCAGTAGCCTTTAGGGTCAGGTATAGCCAAGACTCCAGAAATCCAAGCCCTGTGTCCTTGCTATAGGAACAATCAAGAGACCCGTGGAGCCGGAAATGAGGCTGAATTTAAAGAGAACCCAAGTAGTAAACCATTCATTCGTTCACTCACTCACACATTCATTTGTTCACTCACTCACACATTCATTTGACTAATATTCAGTGAGCACTTGCTGTATGTTGGGCTTTATGCTGCCGTTGTTGGATATAAATCCCCAGCATTAAGCTCCTGTCTAGAAGGAGATAATGTAGGAACCAAACTGGAAGGGATAATGGCAGGGGAGTATGATAAAAGCATTAATCAAGGTACACTCTGGGCTAGCAGTTGCTGGTTGACCCTTAGTAACTCCACAAAGAGCCATTATTGAAGGCTTGGAGGAGGCAGATAACTTGGAAATGGCTCAGAAGAATGATTCGGAGTTTATCAGGAAGTCTGTTGTTCCCTGCTGTGAGAAGAGCAAGCAAAAAGGCTTGCCAAGATGCAGTGTCTTCTGGAAGCCCTTGGACGACTGCAGGTGATGGAGTCCTATGACCGGGTTGGAGAGGGCAGCCCATGTGCAGCCCACAGAAACCACTGAAGACGAGAACACTGGGGGCAGGGAGCTCAGCTAGCTGAGATCAGGAAATCAGAAGATAATTCCCACATTCCAGGACAGAGTGTAATAACTACAATAGTTTATGTTTAAATTGCTCTGTGCTGTCAAAAGCTTAATTTAGATTAACTGACTGAATCTTCACAGCAACTCTATAAGGCCAGGCACTACCTGCTCAAGGTCACACAGCTAGCACATGGAAAATCTGAGTCTCAAATATATATATATATATATATGAACTTGATGTCCAAAACTATGCTCTGAAGTCTAAGCTAGAGCACCAGATGGAAAGTCAGGCAGAGAGCTCCCTCCCTATCTACAGTCCCTGGGGTTGCCAGCACCCAGATCTATCGTGGCCTGGAAATCAGCTCCTTGCAAACTTGCTTGTCTATGTCTCCCAGGCTTTAAAGCCTTCTGCAAAACGTCTCTTGTCCCCATAGCAGTTTGTTTTCTTTCAGAAACCTCTGCTCCTGATCACACCCACGAGCACTGTGTCATGCCTGCTGAGCCTTTTGTCCTGCAAGTCCATTCCCCCATCCCTCGGATGCCACATCAGCCAGCCTTGCCTAAGACATCATGCACCTTCTCTCCCACCCCCACCAGTTTCTCCCACTGTCTTTCCAGCTGTTGAATTTCACACACTTCAAAAAACACTTCCTGTGTTTCTCATTTGCTAAGTCAGTCCTGCTCCATGCAAGCTGAAAAGGAGTCACTGGAACTGAATGCTGCGTTAGCATGAATCACAAGGGTCGGCCCCCGCTTCAGGTCTGCCCTCCGTGACCTGGCACTTCGGAGTGTGGAGAAGAATGGGGAAGAGCATGACGGGGGAGAGCCCGGCCACATCAGAGGGGCTTTGCAGAGGGAAGTACTCTGGAGACAGCCTCCGTGCCAACGCTGATTGAGCCCATCAGGCCTGCTACCTGCAGGTGAGCACAGTGACTGCAGCATGACCCAAGTGCAAAGGCATGGCCTTGCCTGATGCCATGACACGAGGTCACACCTTCAACCATAGCTTGCACAGTACTTACAATGTGCCAGGCACTGGACTTAGTGCTTTGCAAATACCAACAACTTTGAAACACTCAATAACTCTATGAAGGTGGTACTATCAATACCCCCATTCCAGAGATGGGGAAACTGAGACATAGGAAAGTTAAGTAACTTGCCCCATGTCACCCAGGTAGAAAGAGGCAGAATGGGGAATTGAACCCAAGCCCGGCAGTTCAGAGTATGTGCTCTCAGCCTCCACTCCAGGCCCCTTGTGGCTGCCTCTCCCCACTGGGTTCTCCATTTGCAGGATGCCAAGGGCTCCCTGGCTGGTGCCAGCCCCCTTCAGAATATCTGGGACCCCCATGCCCAGTGGAGTCACTGATTCTTTCAATCAGTGGAAATAGCTCAAAAGGTTCAGATTTGACCATCTGACCCAAATCTTCTCTCTGCTCCTCACAAGCTTTAGGACCTCAGACAAGTTAACTTTGTCTCCTGAACCGTTGGTATTCCACCTACAAGACAGGATATCTCTGCTTGTCATTCAGGATTATAGTGAGAATTCAATGAGGTTATTATGGGTGTTTTGACTTTTAATGTAAGAACGACTCCTGTTGACTGGGTGCGACTGTGGGCCAGGCCCTACCCTAGCACCTTGTAGACACTAAGGCTCTGACAACACCCTGCAGTCTTTCTACCCCTCTTGGGT
>NW_007729115.1:204221-205134 GCF_000696425.1 Galeopterus variegatus
TAGCACCTTGTAGACACTAAGGCTCTGACAACACCCTGCAGTCTTTCTACCCCTCTTGGGTTTCGCTGTCACAGTGAAGTCATCCCACTCAGTGGCCTTCAGGCACTGTTAGAAGGCCAGCCCTCTGGTCATATTGGGACGGTGGGGCTACGAATGCCTTTCACGCTCCTTGACATCAAGGCTGCTGGGCTTTGAGGGATTTGAGAAGCCCAGAGACACATTTTTGTGTCCTTAGCTTGATCCTGGTTAATGCTTCTGAAGCAGGGTCATTGAAATATTCATTTGTTTTTATCTCCCTGGATTTTCCTCTTTTCTTTTCTCTTTTGTTTTCCTACATTCAGATAAGCCAAGAGGTTCTGTGCTTACTTACCTCAGAAGTTTATAGCAGGAGGCTCATGAGTGGTGGTTTGTGGCCTAAGCTAAATGTTGAAAAACCAGACTGCTGCAGGGTGCAAGAAGGTAAAACACAAGCAAAACACAGAGGAAACAGGCTGGGTATGAACATAGCAAGTGACAGTGGAGATTCTGGGGGAAATTGAAGCATGCCTGCTCCATGTGGAGGGGACAGCCCGCTACCAGCTCTGGACCAGAGGTGCCAGATCTTCTAACTTTTCAAAAAAAGGGAACATTCTGGATCTCTGTGTGAAATCTCCTAATTTAGAATTTTGGCAATTAATTCAGTTTATTTTTTAAAGCCAGGTGCAGGCCAATACTCTGCTGGAAAAATCCCACCCTGACAGTTGTAGGCAGGCCTCTGGTGCAGCCAAGGGATCCAGGGTTTGAGGGGAGACAGATTTTCCCAAGTGGAAGGGAGATCCAACCAGGTCATGGGTGAAAAAGGATGCCTCTGTGGATTATTTTAGCAGAGGGACCTGCACCCTGATCCCTAAAATGCCCTGAGGGTATGGCTAGA